>NW_020172362.1:658579-659078 GCF_003031525.2 Neophocaena asiaeorientalis asiaeorientalis
TCTCAAAGAACCAGCTTTTAGTTTTATTGATCTTTGCTATTGTTTCCTTCATTTCTTTTTCATTTATTTCTGATCTTATGTTTATGATTTCTTTCCTGTGGCTAAGTTTGTGGTTTTTTTGTTCTTCTTTCTCTAATTATTTTAGGTGCAAGGGTAGGTTGTTTATTTGAGATGTTTCTTGTTGCTTGAGGTAGGACTGTATTGCTATAAACTTCCCTCCTAGAACTGCTTTTGCTGCATCCCATAAACTTCAGTGATCTCTTGGTTATTAAGTAGTGTATTGTTTAGCCTCCATGTGTTTGTATTTTTTACAGATTTTTTTCCTGTAATTGATATCTAGTCTCATAGTGCTGTGGTCCGAAAAGATACTTGATAAGATTTCAATTTTCTTAAATTTAATAAGGCTTGATCTGTGACCCAAGATATGATCTGTCCTGGAGAATGTTCCATGAGCACTTGAGAAGAAAGTGTATTCTGTTGTTTTTGGATGGAATGTCCT
>NW_020172362.1:659108-670408 GCF_003031525.2 Neophocaena asiaeorientalis asiaeorientalis
TGTTTCCTGCCTAGAGAAGTTCCTTTAGCATTTGTTTTAAAGCTAGTTTGGTGGTGCTGAATTCTCATAGCTTTTACTTGTCTGTAAAGGTTTTAGTTTCTCTATCGAATCTGAATGAGATCCTTGCTGGGTAGAGTAACTTTGTTCTAGTTTTTTCCCTTTCATCACTTTCAATATGTCCTGCCAGTCCCTTCTGGCTTGCAGAGTTTCTGCTGAAAGATCAGCTCTTAACCTTATGGGGATTCCCTTGTATGTAATTTGTTGTTTTACCCTTGCTGCTTTTAATATTTTTCTTTTATTTAATTTTTGATAGTTTGATTAATATGTGTCTTGGCGTGTTTCTCCTTGGATTTATGCTGTATGGGAATTGGATTGTATAGGCTTCCTGATGGAGACGACTGGTGTCTGTGTTCCGGTGGATGAGGCTTGACCTTGTCTTTCTGGTGGGCAGGACCACATCCGGTGGTGTGTTTTGGGGTATCTGTGACCTTATTATGATTTTAGGCAGCCTCTCTGCTGATGGATGGGGTTGCGTTCCTGTCTTGCTAGTTGTTTGGCATAGGTTGTCCAGCACTATAGCTTGCTGGTCCTTGAGTGGAGCTGGGTCTTAGCACTGAGATGGAGATCTCTGGGAGAGCTTTCACCATTTGATATTACATGGAGCCAGGAGGTCTCTGGTGGACCAATGCCCTGAACTCAGCTCTCCCACCTCAGAGGCAGAGGCCTGACACCCAGCCGGAGCACGAAAACCTTGTCAGCCACATAACTCAGAAGAAAAGGGAGAAAAATAGAAAGAAATAAAGAAAAAAGAAAGAAAGAAAGAAAAAATAATATTAAATTAAAAAGCTATTAAACTAAAAAATATTATTAAAAATTTAAAAGTAACAAAAAAAAAAAAGAAAGAGAGAGCAACTAAACCAAAAAACAAATCCACCAATGATAACAAGCAGTAAAAATTATATGAAAAGAAAAAAAGGACAGACAGAACCCTAGGACAAATGGTAAAAGCAAAGCTATACAGACAAAATCACACAAAGGAGCAGACACATACACACTCACAAAAAGAGAAAATCGAAAAAATATATATATCTTTTGGGAAATCTGAGGTCTTCTGCCAGCATTCAGTAGGTGTTCTGTAGGAGTTGTTCCACATGTAGATGTATTTCTGATGTATTTTTGGGGAGGAGGATGATCTCCATGTCTTCCATCTTGAAGGTCTCTCCTGAAATTCATTAATCAAGGTAGAAGGAGGGGGCAGCTTGCCAACTCTGTTTCCTGTCCTCTGAGGATTGGACAGTGTCCAAAGCAACAGAAGGTCACGGTTCTTACTCACACTTGGATGTGGGTCAGAGAGTGGCCACAGCCACCACCGCCTGCTTTGATCACTTGGTTCCTGTCCATTTCTTTCTTCTGAGGACTTTCGTTTACTTTTCTCTCTTTTACTTTTTCCTAGTTCTTCTGCCTCTCTCAAGGTTTTAAGGTCTGTTCTCCAGGAGGAGGATGGAGACAATTGTCGTGTTTTAAACAGTTGAATACTCTATAGCAATGAGAATGAACTTAATATAACTGTAGGTAACAACATGGATGAATCTTGCAGACATGATGCTTAATGAAAGAAGGCAGAGACAAACAACTACCTACAGTGTGAGTTCATGCATCTAAAGTACAAAAACAGGCACAAGTAATTTATGCTCTTAGCACAGAGGCTATTGGTTACCTTTGGGAAGGCGGTGACTGGGAGGGGGCACCCAGGGCGAGGAGGTCTGGGTGCTGTTAACACTCTGTGCTGGTACGCAGATGTATTCACTTTGTGAAAATTCATCAAGCCTTATATTTCTGATTTTTGCACTGTTTCTGTATCTATGTATTACTTCAATATAGTTCCATAAAAAGTTTACTAAAAGATATTTTCATGACTTTCAGGTTCAGGTGAGACCCTAGATATTTAGAGTACTCTAATCAATAAAAATATAAAAAATTCCCTATCATTAAGCTCATACTTAAAATTTATAATATATATAATGAAAAGGATTCACAAAAGTATAGATTTTTAAAAAACACTGAATACTAATAACAATAAACAGTTGAAAATAGTTTTCACAAAAGATTATTAATACATTTCAAATACTGTCTAACTAAAGGATAAGACCACAGAGAGACTTCAACCATATGGAACCTTGAGCGACAATTCCCATTGTAATCATGGATAAATTACTAAATTCTTCAGTTTCCATGTCACCAACATCTAAGAGCAGGATAATCCTTACCTTCCTCACAGGGATGTTTCACTGCTTAATTAATGTTGGTAAAGCACTTTCTGTTCCCTGGGTGAAAGGTATCATGAAAGAGGAAAGCATAATTATGTTTTAATTGCAGGGCTGATTTTGAAGACACAAAACAAAAGTGCTATGAATTGTGGTTTAATCAGATCACTCCATTAGAATCAGTCATGATTTATGCCTTCTGGTTTCTGCTGTACTTGGGAAAATAGCTTTTTAAATTTTTAAAAGTCGTTCTGGCTCAGCTTCTCTGTCTGTAAAATGGAATAACATGCTTTCCGTGATCTGCAAGTATTTCTTTACTCTTTGCAAAGTCCTCCAGCAATCCTTAGATAAAAAGAAGGAACATATTGCTATGGAAAGAAGAAATGCAACCTCCTCCTCCTGGGATGAATAGAATTGCTTTTCTCTGGGGGAAACCAGAGTACCAGATGTCTTTCATAAAGGCCACCTAGGGACTGGCCCCGAAGAAGGAGTCTGAAAACAATTAGTCTGCAGGAAGTCAGGATGCCAGATGAGAATTTTGGGAATTTGGTTTTTGGCATTCAGGGTGGTTACATTCCATTCTCTCAAATGGACAGTTGATTCTACTGTCTCTTTTGTTGAGGACATCTTCAATCCTGCTTTTAACCAAAGGGTTTATACTTACACAAAGCCAGTCATTAGAAATCCATTGATAGGTATGACTCAAACTAGGACCTTTCATGTAATATGAGATGACCAATCAAATTGAGCTGTGTGATCTTGCTTTCTGGGTCTTTCATGGATCTTGACTTGAGGAGATCAGATAATTATGTCATTATGGATTAAGTGTTTTAGAAAAAAAGATGTATAGAAAAAGAAATTCTGGGCTTCCCTGGTGGCGCAGTGGTTGAGAGTCCGCCTGCCGATGCAGGGGACACAGGTTCGTGCCCCGGTCCGGGAAGATCCCACATGCCGCAGAGCAGCTGGGCCCGTGAGCCACGGCCGCTGAGCCTGCGCATCCAGAGCCTGTGCTCTGGACAGTGAGAGGCCCGCGTACCGAAAAAAAAAAAAAAAAAAGAAAAAGAAATTCTAACTATATTTTTCATTTCTCCTTGTTAACAGCCTAAGTAAAACATAAAGAGACTCACAAAAAGGTTTTTGATTCCTCGATGAACATAAAAGAACTTCAAATTATACATAAACAAAATAGAGTTTTCTGGCATTTATTTCCCCCAACATGTGGAACTTCAGTTATCTGTGTCTTCTATGTCTTCTATTTAACTAATATATAGAAATATTCCTCATCACCCCTCCTTGAGTAAAGAACATAAATGTCTGATCAGACCACACATTACTCCCAGCTGCTGGTCACATTTTTTGGCAATATACTTTTATTTCTGTATGAACATTCAATAATTAACCTTCTCTCTACTAAGATAAATCATACAGAGGAACTTTAAAAATAAAAAGCAGTATAAATCTTGGTGACAGTAGCTGTGACTTTTCAGCAGCTAAAATTCCCTTGAAAGATGAAGATGTCTGTTTGTATACCTCTACACCACCAACATCTTTCAGGGAACAATACTGATGAATTCCCTTAGGAAAATATAAACCAGTCAAGTGCACTGACTTAGTGATTAGAAGTCCTGAGAGTTTTCTGAAATCATACTTGGTTATTTGATGATCCAATTTTAAATGCTCAACAAGCTATTTACTACAACTATACAAACATACTTGGGGAATGTCTGTGTACATTTTATGGAATTTTAAAGGAATATACTAAATTGTCAACACCATTCAAATCATGCCATGTCCAAAAAGCACATATGCTGAAAGTCATATTGAGGGTGAGATGAGAAAGAGAGCAATGAAGGGCCAAAGTAATGGTTTTATATATTTTTTTCTTTCTGGAAGAAAACAAAAGCTCCAGTCCTTCTGCTGTGTTGTCACAATGGGAATGCTTTTAATGCTTTGGGCTAGAAAACCTTTAAAAGCTCGCTAGGCTCGGCTGGCCAAAGGGCAACTCCTACTGGACAAACAGGGCCCACTTCCTCAAAGTTCATGTCCAAGCATGTGGTCATTGATTCCCTGGCTGTCAACCTGACTGGTCATATGAATTTTTATCAGTCACTTCTTTCTAAATTTCAATTTAAGGTGGACTGATTCAAACTCCTTCCACAGTATCAATAAATTGAAAGAGATTCTCTAGAAGTTAATGTCCTAGTCTTTACAGTTATCCACCAAACGTTTCCAACTCTCTGACTTCCGGGCATGGTAGGATTGTATGAAGCATAATCTTTGTAGTAGTTTGACCCGGTCACATGACATTTGGCCAATGAAAGGTGAGCAGAAATAACATGTGTTATTTCCAAGGGGGAGTTTGAAGAGCCAGGGAGCAACTTGCCATAGCTCTCTTTCTCTCTATCCCAGCTGTTGGTACTGTTCCTGGTGGTGCCTGCTTTGTCAGTTGAGATGCTGAAGTGATGTTGGCACAAAGCAGAGCTTGCAGTTCCCACACAATGGACATGTGTGGTGCAAGGAAGAAATTAAATCCACTGCCTTAAGACATGGAGATTTGAGGGCCATTTGTTTCCATAGCATCACCAAGCCTCTCTGGCTGACTCAGCTTTTCACCAGGGTAAAGCCCTCCTCAGAACTTGTGGGAGGAGGACAGAGGGATGCATGTAGTACTACTACAATTTCACCCTCCCCTCAGTCTCATTCAGCCTGGGCCTGTGCTGTGATACCTGTTTTCTTTGGGTTCTGTTATCCCTTGGGAGACTCTCAGCATCACTTCCCCAATGTCCACAGGAGGGTCACCCCTTCAAATCACTACAGGGGCAGGCAGGTGACCTAATGTCAAAGGTTTTTTAACGCCTCACTTTTCCCTCAGGAAAACTCTTTTCTTGACACATGAAGTGCTCCCGGCCTGGCTTTCTATTCAAAGGAGCAGTACAAGTGTGATGATGAATTGTAACCACAGCTCTATGACAGCATTGGGAAATAACAGGGGCCAGAGGCAGCACTTACACTGGTAGCTGGGGCATGCTGGAATGCGTACCGAATATTTTCAGGTTCTTTTAGAAGATAGAATTCTAGATTTTTTTTCTAAATTTCCCAATTTTCTTAAGACACGACTCAGGCCAAAAAAATCACAAGTGGGTTGCACTCATGGCTTAGGCCCACTGTCTGCATACCACAGGCACCCGCAGGGGAACCTTGTTCTGTGCCTTTGTGGAGACAATGACTGTCTCCACTTTCAAAAAGCCCCAGATTGTTGAGCCCAAACCCAGGCCAGGACCAAGCTCAATTTGGGGGAAAAGTGTTCGATTCCACTACCTTTCTTATGGAAGACATTTCCTTATCTTGCTAGCAAAAATTACACTAACCAAACCCGAGTCCAGGTCAGTACCCTAATTTGACCTCTCAGTCGGTCTTGCTGACAAGCTAGCTCTTGAATACTCTGCCTCTCTTTTTTCCTGATTATTAAAGTACCACATCATCATGACAGAAACACAGCAAAGTATTAATTAAGAGAGCAAGAGGCACTTAAGTCTAAGACCCAGAGATAATCAGTGTTGCCATATTAGCTTAATCCTTCTGGAAACAACGTTTAAAATATATTTATGTTTAGAACTTTGTATTTTTACCTGTTCTGTATTCTAATTTTTTTCTTATTAGTTTTTCACTTCTTCATAGTTTAGCCAAGTTTTAGATTTTGACTTTCTTTTTTCAGTTTCCAGAAAGAGATGTATGTTCTTAGAATATTCTTTCTCAAGGTGCTTCATTGATTCTTGCAGCAATTCTATGGCAGAGCTTATTCCTAAAGAGACAGTGGGAAGTGTCAACAGTTTTGTCATGAATAACTTGTCGAGAAATGAATAGTTTAATAATTTACTTTATAAATTTTAGTAAGTATACTTTTTCATTAAAGAGTAATTCATATTAATTATAGACAATTTGATAAATATTAAAACATGAAGAAAAGAAAAGGTATCCCTAATCCTGCAACCAAAAGATAACTAGTAGTATTATTTTGGTTTATTTTCTTTCAGTCTCCTTTTCTTTATACATAGGGTTTAAATATGTGTGTGTGTGTGCATATGTGCATGTGTGTGTGTTATATAGTGATATATATATATCACATTTGATGATATAACTGTATATTTAATTATATATATGCATATAGAGAGAGAAAAAGAGAGAGGGCATTATATATAATACACAGATGTTATATATACAATTACAATCACATATTTTTGCTATGGGCTTTTTTCACTTATTACATAAATGTTAGCTGCGGAACACAACTGTGCTATTCATATTTCACTTGAAGGGGAAAATGCTCCCTTATGGGGAAAATGTAGGAGAAACACGTGCAGTCTCACTGTCTATGTGCAGGAGTGATGGATCTGATTCGTGAGCTGGTGAATCTGACGTCCATTGTGCCACTGGTCCACATAAAACTCCATTTGGGTGGAGTTAATGGGGTAAAAACCTCAACACGCAAGTTGTCCACCTCCAGCATCTGTATGATTGCATAAGCATATATCCTGGTTCCTCTTATCCTGAGGCAACATGGCTTATAATTCTGGGTGAAAGAGTTTAATTCAGGAAGGGAACTGATAGAAAGCTTGATTGTGGCCATAAGTCGAGTTGCTTCCTCCATTTTAGCTTAACCAGTAATGTAGCTGAATTTCCATGTTATGACATATCTTTGTAAATAAATAGCTTTTTTGATAGGTGGATAAGACCAATGAGAGGGTTTATCCAGCCATTTCTCTATTGTTGACTTTAAATGAGTAATTTAGTATTCGTACCCAAGCCTCTTTAACATTTGGTAACTAAAAAGAAGTCTGTATAGTATTTGTTGATTGGGTAGGTTTGATTTTTTTTTAAATGGCAGATTTTATTTTCCAAAGATGACCACAGCAATAACTCCCATCCCACGTTTTTTATACCATGTGAGAGTACCACTCAAGTAGTACTCTCCTTGAATTTAGGCAGGCCTGTGACACATTGGTATCCACCAATAGAGTATGGTGGATGTGATGCTGTGTGATGTCTGAGTCTGAGCAATGAAAGGAGATGCAGCTTCTGCTCTATTCATTAGAACTCTTGTGCTTGGAGCCCTAAGCCAGCAGGTAAGAAGCCTGATTACCCTGTAGCTGTGAGGCTCAAACCACAAAGAAAACCCATAAATAGGTGCTCTAGGTGGTATTGTCAAGTCAGCCCTGCCCAGGCACAAGGTATCTGAGTCAAGAAGTTCCAACCGTCAAGTCATTCCAAGCCTTCAAATCTTTTCAGCCGAGGTCTGCACATGTGGGGCAAACACAAGCCATCTCTGCTGTGCTTTGTTCAAATTTCTGAGCCACAGAATCCGTGAATAACAAAATGGTTGTTGTTTTCAGTGACTACCTTTTGGAGTCACTTATTGTGCAACATTAGTAGCTAGAACAGCACCTATTTTACAGGTGTAGCATCTCACTTTCATTTCCATAGACATTCACTGACTATCTACTATTCACCAGGAAATGAGCGAGGTTCCTAAGGTTCGTAGATAAATCAGACAAAATTCCTTCCCTTAAAATGCTCACTGTGGTGGGAGAGACATAATCAGAGCTGCCCTTTAGAAACATGAATCCAACAGCATTGGTGTGAGGGAGACTAGAGGCTCTCTCTGCTGGAGGTCAGCTGGGCAAAGGATGGTACCAAAGAGATGGAAGCCATGGATTAATACACCTGTAGGCTGATTTCTCTCTGTTCCGTGGCCACTGTCACAATTTTTGCTCATAAATGGAACTGAGGTTAGTGTGCTTCCTAAAACGTAATAGGTTCTCATAAATAGTTACCATTTGAATTAAATTAAAGCACATATCTTACAAATTAGTCATTGTTATGGACTGAATTGACCCTCCCCCATTCAAATATTGAAGTTCCAACCCTCAGTAATCCAGAATGTGACTATATTTGGAGATAGTCTTTAAAGAGGTGATAAAAGTAAAATGAGGTCATTAGGATGGGCCCTAATCTAATATGATTGGTGTCCTTAGAAGAAGAGGGGAGATTTAGACACAGACAGGTGGGCACATAGAGAAAAGCCATGTGAAGACAGAGGCAGAAGACGGCCATCTACAAGCCAAAGAGAGAGGCCTCAGAATGAAACCGGCCCTGCTGACACCTTCGTCTTGGGCATTCGGACTCCAGAACTGTGAGGAAATTATTTTCTGTTATTTAAGCCACCTGGTCTCTGATATTTGTTATAGCAGATCTAGCAAACTAACACAGCTATCGTAGGGTGACTTTCATGTGCCATAGCTGAACCCCACAAGAGGTGACGGTAGAAGTGGCGCATGCAGTGGTGGTAACAGCAGCTGTAGAGGCGGCGAGGCTGTGGGGAGATGGGGCCACACTCTTCCCTTCTGCTGCCATCTTTCCTTAGAAGAAAAGTTAAGACAACCGGCTATCGGTGAAGAGGCCAAACTAATTTTTACTTACATAGTACAGTTGGCCCCCTTGTCTTTAACTTACACTGTAGTTAACCTTCTCTGCTGTGCTGCATTATTTAATTTATAATCTTACATTATCACTTTCCACCTGAATCACTGATATAAACATTGCTTGAACTTTAGCCCCGATAAGATTAGCCAAGAATGTTTGTAGAAGGAACATTTTCATGACATTTGAAGAAACTGCATGTCTAATAATGGATTACCCAAGAAGTACACAAGAATTGAAATCTCTCTGAACAATTCTAAAGGGCAATTTGAACGAGGACCCAACCTGAAATTAAATAATGGGGAAAAAATACCAGAGTGTATCCCTAGCACTTATTAAATACTGAATGTTTGCTGAATCAATCAATAAATGAGTAAATAAATGGATGGCTGAATGAATGAATGATGTTTATGTCAAGGGTCAGCAAACTTTTCTATAAAAGGTCACAGAGTAAATAGCTAAGGCTTTGTGGGCCGTACAGCGTCTCTGTCACAACTATTCAACTCTCCCACGCAGCTGAAATGCAGCCATAGACAATACATAAACAGGCATGGTTGTGTTCCAATAAAATACAACAGCAGACTGGATCTGGCCCACTGGCAGAAGTTTGCTGATCTCTCGTTTAAAATATTCACTCCCCTCTCAAAATTTTTTTCTCACACCCTATCCTACCAGTTCCAGAGCAAACTATCCATTTGGGATTCAATCTCCTACACAGCATGAACCCCTGCTACTTCCCCTGTCTTATCTACCATTACTCGGAAATACGTAATCTCCATTCTGAAAAAGCTAGACTATTATTTCTCCACATTTCCCACTTCCTCACCTTGCTCATACAGTTCCCCTGATACCGTTTTAGATTTTCTGCTACAACAGGATAAAAAAGAGCTCTGACCGGTCTCTGTTTTCAATGGATTCCAAGACTTGCTATCTCTGGACTATCTGTAGAGGCAGCTTCTCTGTGGGGTCATTAATCTGGCAGGAATTGAAATAACCTTATCTGCAACAGAACTTTTAAAATGCATTAGGAGGGCTTCCCTGGTGGCGCAGTGGTTGAGAGTCCGCCTGCCAATGCAGGGGACATGGGATCATGCCCCGGTCCGGGAGGATCCCACATGCCGCGAAGCGGCTGGGCCCGTGAGCCATGGCCGCTGAGCCTGCGCGTCTGGAGCCTGTGCTCCACAACGGGAGAGGCCACAACAGTGAGAGGCCCGTGTACAGCAAAAAAAAAAAAAAAAAAAAAGGAATTGGGAAACTATGCTTCTCTTCTAGAATAATAAAAACCAGACCCTGTATCTAAATTATTAGGCTTTGAGGAGTGACCAGCAAGAACGCCAGCAACTTCATGCACATAGAGATGTGACTAAATTACAGCACTCAGCCGGCGAAGTAGGCAACCTGGTCGTTAAAATGTGAAGGGGGGGGCCCGTTTAAAAAAAAAAAAAAAAAAAAAAAAAAAATGCATTAGGGAACTAGAATTCTTGGAGCCAACTGTCCTTTTAATTAACTTCAGTCTGGGAGCAAGGAGCTAACGGCTTCCTCAATGGCTAATCTTCTAAAGAGGTTAATAGGAATTGAGATTTTACCTGTTGTATTCCTAAGGACCTGCTTACAGATTGTTTCCTGTAAGTGAAAACTTTTGTTCAACTCAGACATTTCTCCAGTGCCTGCCTGCAATGCAGAGGGCCCTGGGAGAAATGGAAAGATAAATAAGACATGAGCTGTCCTGATACACAGGAGTTAACAGTCTGGTCAGGGAGACAGACACAGATCCAAGGTCTGAAACGTAAAGCGGGCTGTGATGAGGGTTATAATAGAACACGGTGAGATGATATTGCAAAGACAGACATTAATTTTGATGGAGACAGGGAACAAAGAGACCTCAGAGCGTGGATGGGGTTTGAGCAGGAACTTGGTAGGAAAACAGTGATAAAGATGTGGATATTGTGATATCTTGGTATGTTAGAGCTGCAATGACCTCAGACAACCCTCTCCTTTATAGATGAGGAATGTGAGACCCAGAGAGGAACTGTGACCTCAGGCAACCTACTTGCTTCCCTTTAGAACCATCTATGTGCAACTTCGAATTCACAGGCGGGGTAGAAAAAAGAACCGTAGACTAAAATATCTTCATTCCTAAGCATCTGTGACAAATGTCAGAGGCAGCAATTGGTAGTCTGACCACACAACAAGCCCAAGGCCAGGGCAGCCTCTGTTGGAAGCCATTGCCTTTGGTAGTTATCAAGGGACCACATTTAGCTGCTAACAGAATCGCACCTGGGTCTTGTAACTGACGGTTATAGAATCCTGGCAATAGAATAAAAGCTTGCAGTGAATTGGGGAAAGATCAGAGGGAGCTTTAAACTCCGGGTAGGAAATCTTGTGGAAGAGTCCAACTTTGATTCAAAAGAACAGGTCTCAAAAGTAACCAAAAGAATGATGATTTTTGCCCTAGAATTACAGGGTACGCCATATCACAGGGCCAGGCAGGGGTTTGCATTCTCACAGGGCGTGTGTTTCCCTGATTGAGTCTGGGAAGAGAAGGGCAAGTGTCCCAAG
>NW_020172362.1:670456-685487 GCF_003031525.2 Neophocaena asiaeorientalis asiaeorientalis
TCCCGCTGTCAAGGGCAACATGACCATCACCGTTGGGCTGATGCCAAAGACGAAAGCAAACTTCTCAGGGTGAGTCAGAGAAGCAGCTAAGGCCCAGAAGAACGTCCGGTGACAGTTTAATTTAAATAGACTTTTCAGTTCCCTTCACTCTCATGACTAACATGGATTATGTAACTGAATAATTAAACAACAAATCCTTATTTATTTATTTTAGATTCACAGGAGCAGCTGTGTCTTTTTTCCTTTCGAAAAGAAACACAGACTTAATAGGGTCCATTGTGTTCCTACCTAGTTCTCTCTCCTCTGTATTTTTTCAACCCTACATACCAACTTCACTCCCCATTCCCACCATGGAAATATGATGTGCCCATATTAGCCTACTGAAAAAACCCGAAAATATACTGCCCCCAGATAGCAGATGCAGTAAAATGGTCTGATTAAATGCTGAGGCTTTATCTCTTTTGAAAAAAGTTACACTAATTTTCTATACATAAAACACCCAAGTTAAAAGAGACATGAGAGTAACATCACACAAATAATCCATTCAAGTAGATTTATTTTCCAGTAATGGAAAAAAGTGTGGTTTTGAAGCATCTTTTACTAATACTATCACTTTAATACAGTTTACACCAGTTTACTGCAGTCTGAGGGTATAGAAGGTATCACTTTTTCCTAACAAAAATTGCATATTTTATAACAGAATGCTATAGCTAGGGGAAAGGGCAGAAATTACAAGCAACCTCTAGACCAACCATTCCCTTTACAGATGGGGAAACTGAGGTACAGAGAAACCAAAGGATTTGCCCAGAGTCAGACAACCAGGACAAAGCCTCCCAGCAGGTTAGGGAAATTCCAATCTAGAAATCCTCTGTTCAAGGTCTCTTTGGTCTCTTTACACTGCTTCACTACATCCTGTCTCTGTTTCTTTAATAGTAGCCTCTGGCATATATATTTAAATGCATGAGATACATACGATATGACATATATATATATATATATATATATATATATATATATATATCAGGGAAGGCTGTTACTTGCTGAAAAGAATCTAGTATTGAGAAGTCTCAGTAGCATATGATACTAATTCACTAAGGAACTCTTGTCCCAGCATTGTCCAAATCCCAAACCAAATGGCACCTTACTGGGAGTGTTACTTAGCTTTCTATCAAGGTTTCCATAGAGACAAAGAGCCAGACTCTGTCAACATTGAGATTTTTTGCACAGGAACTAGCACAGGGCATACAGTAGGTTTTCAGGAAATTCTCATCACCTTGCTGTAAAGAACCTGGAATACACGTTTAGGACACAATATGTAATAGTTTCCAGAGTAGGACATCCATATGGACAGCCTAGCAAAGTTAGGAGAATGCAAGAGCCAGCCATTGGATGGAGGAGAAGGAAGAGGAAGAAAGAGATCTCAGCTTCTCTTCTGCCCCAGACACTGGAAGGTGCATATCACTTTCACACTGTCGTATAGTCGAAAAATCTAAGTCAAACCATCGTAAAGTCAGGGACAGTCTGTATTGGCTCAAGGTCTCAGGCACTCAAAAATGATTTGGAACAAAAGGACTTAAAAACTCCTATTACCTTTTTGCTTTGTTGCCTCACTCAAGAGACTCAGGTAAATTAAAAAGCCATTTAAAAATCCTGATCTTCTGTGTCCATGGAAGATGCCTAATGTAGCCTCCTCTCCATTATTCACCAAATGCTGTGAAATGTGGTTATAGAATATTCCTCTTATATAACATTTCTCATTATTGAAATGAGGGAAACTCTGGAACCTGAGAACATAATTATTCTATGAGCTACTAATTATACTGAAATCTGCTCAGGACACCCTTGTATTCAAAGGCCTCTGTTATTACTGACTTGTTCAAATGCCCACATTACTAAAATAGCAGTAATGTGTTTTAAAGGTGAATTCAGAAGCTGTGCTACTCAGCAGAAGCCAGAGAAATACAAATTGTCATAATAATTATATCTACTTTTCTTCAAGGAGACTGAAAACTTTACAAATCTTCACAAATAAAAACCTTGTTATTAAATAATTCTAGTCTCTATCTGTCTCAGGTTGTGGCTTGAAGAAATACCATCTACAAACAAGGCAGAAAACTGAATAAAGTAGTTTAGTGTTATTGTTCTTATAACAGTTATTGTTATTGTCCCTCATTAACAGTGGAAATACCATCTTAATCTTATTTGATAGCTTCCCTCATTGAATCAACTTAGTGACTATAAACAAGCCAGAAAACTCCTGCTATGTGACTACTCTCCACCCCTGTGTTCCTCTAGCACCAGAAATGCTTTCAGGGAATTGCTTCATTGCCTGAGAATTCAAGGAGACAGTTCTGTGTCAGCTGAATTGCCATTCTTCTTGTCCCCAGTCTCAAAACCAAATCACCTTTTATTCTCCCCATCTTTGTCAGCAACCGTGTCCGTTTCATTACTAAGACCTCCATGTTTTTCTTTTGATATTTCCTTCATTTGGTTCTTCTCCTCTCTATCCTACATCATCCTTCCATCCACATTTAAGTCCAGTGTATCATACATGGGCTATCACAACATTATTTAGCCAACCTCTACAAATCAACTTCTCCCCATTCCAATTCAACCTGTTATACCTATACCAGGCATCATTTTTAATACTCATATTCCTGCCTAAAACTTATCAAAACAATCAAAGACATCTAATTTAGTTCCAGAGGCTCTACCCTACTTCTGAAATCATATTCTCTGCAAATCACTTTGTAGAATCCTCTAATCTAGGTAGACGAATCTCCTCACTGAGTCATGAACTTATGAGTTTATTCCTGTCTACATCCTTACTCATGGGACTCTGCTTGACAAGGTATTTATTTAAAATCTCTGAGCCTCAGTTTCTTTAGCTGAAGGTGGGGACTATAATACCAGACAGGGTTTTGGTGAAGCTCAAATAAGAATAATTTATTTACAAGTTCTTTCTAAATTGTTAGGCTCTAGAAAAGTTGTTATTTATTAATCTTCAACTGCATTCACACTTGTACCCCAACATTTGGTACCTAACCATCACACACTGAAACAATTCCATTATTGGTACAACATGTTTCTCTACCAAACCTGACCACAATCTGTTTGAAAGTAGCACTTCATTTAGTTACTAATCATCTTGAGTTTTTTTCCTGAACAGAAGGATCTGGTGGGAGGAGATTCATTAGCCAGCTTTCTTGGTCCTTTTCAAGATCCAGCACAAAGTAGACAACAGTACACATTCGTCGATTGCTTTAGTTAGAATTGAAAATTAATAAGGGGGAACAGCAGAATCTCATCTCACTGGACCAACTTTCCTATTAAAAAACAGCAACAAAAATACATGGTGATTGGTGAGAAAATATCTGTGAAGTGCTAGAAACTGTTTGAGAAGCATCTGCCACAAATAGCAACTTCCTACTCTGGGGGCTTCAAAATGACTTTCCAAATGGTGATTTGAAATTCAAACTCTGCATTTTGCCTTGTATACACTCAGGAAAGGCAGACAGCTAGAGAAGCAAACAAATGTCATGAAAGATAGGGACACTCAATGAGTCCCAGTGAGTGTTCAGAGTGTTCTAATTTAAAGGCAATCCAGGGGCTTCCCTGGTGGTGCAGTGGTTAAGAATCTGCCTGCCAATGCAGGGGACATGGGTTCGAGCCCTGGTCCAGGAAGATCCCACATGCTGTGGAGCAACTAAGCCCATGTGCCACAACTACTGAGCCTGCACTCTAGAGCCCGCGAGCCACAATTACTGAGCCCGTGTGCCACAACTACTGAAGCCTGCCCACCTAGAGCCCATGTTCCGCAACAGGAGAAGCCACCGCAATGAGAAGCCCGTGCACCGCAACGAAGAGTAGCCCCCGCTCGCCACAACTACAGAAAGCCCGCGAGCAGCAACAAAGACCCAACGCAGCTAAAAATAAAAATATTTATTAATAAGTAAATAAATAAATAAAGGCAGTCCAGATTCCCAAGGTTTTTGCTGTGTTGTTCCGTCCTTTCCAATCCCCTGCCTTTACCTAGAGGGTTATACATGTGATTTTTTTTTTTTTTTAAGCTGCCAAAGAAAGCAGGCCCTTAGTTACACTCTCTAACAGTCCTTTGGTTATAAAACTATGATTTATGGTTAGCAAACTTCAGTGAGTTAACCTTTCCCCAGATTACCCCTACTCAAACATCTTCTTTCCTTTCTTTTCTCCCTGGGGCCTCCAGCTGCCATCTCTCTTACACAGTTATTCCTCCTACACATAGATGACACAGCCCACATTATTTATAACTATCCATTTTTGAAGCACAACTGTGCACCATGTAAATGGGAATAAGGCTCAAGGTAGCCAAGAAATATAGGACTATCAGAACATTTAAAGTCGTCTATGATAGACTTCTAGCTCAGTTAAAACCTTTACAGAGAGACAAACACTCTTGGTCAGTTTAGAGATTTTCTGAAGAGGTAAGGACACTGTATAAAAATTCTGTAACAGCCTATCACCTAGAAAATTAGCAGGGATTTATTTTTTAATTGTCAACACTCACTCTTGGAAATGATGTGACAAAAATGGCCCCTTTTGTACGTTACAGGAGAGAGCATAAATTTGAAAAACTCTTTTGGAAACAAAATGAGAAAAATGTACCAAGAACCTCAAACTGTTCTTATCCTTTGATTCAGTAATTCTAGAACAGGCTTAAGGATATAAAGCTGAAATACTGAAAATGTCTAATCCCTCAAATATTAATAATAATTATTATAATTGTAAAAAAGGGAAAAACGTAAACGTCCAACATCATGGCCTTGTGTACACAAATTAAGATATTACGTCAAACAAATGGAAATTGCAGTCACATCCCTCATCGTGGAAGAGAGAGGGAGAAAAGTGAGTTACAAACTAGATTTACTGCCATAGCTGATGAAGCATCCAGTGGAAATTGCAGTCACATCCCTCATCGTGGAAGAGAGAGGGAGAAAAGTGAGTTACAAACTAGATTTACTGCCATAGCTGATGAAGCATCCACCAGAAATCCCAAAGGAAATTCAACAGCTTTGTTTGTTTGTTTCTGGGTCTAATGATACAAAGATCGGGTAGGATGGGATTCGTCCCATTTCTCTTGGCTTTCCTCAAGCCTATTATAAATTAGACAACAAATACAAGTTTGTTCATTGTGGTCCCGGTGAATTTAAGGTTCTTGCTTTGTCACAAAAGAATTTGGAGATGAAGTGATAGGTAAAAAGTGGGTTTTTAATTAGAGAGAAAAGTACTCAACAGACAGAGCATGGGCCATCTCAGATGGTGAGAGAGCTCCTAAACCTGGCGTGATCAGTTTTTATGGGCTGGGTAATTTCATAGGCTAATGAGTGGGGGGATTATTCCAATTATTTGGGGGAAGGGGTGGGGATTTCTAGGAATTGGGCCACCGCCCACTTTTTGGCCTTTTATGGTTAGCCTTAGAACTGTCATGGTGCTGTGTCATTTAGCTAATGGATTCCCATGAGCGTATAATGAGGCTCAAGGTCTACTGAAGGTCAAATCTTCCATCATCTTGGACCTAGTTTGTTCTAAGCAGTCTTTGTCATGTCCTACGGCTATGTCATTCTTTTAAAGGTTGTACCCTGTTCCCTTCCCTCCTGTTTCAATTGTTTTAGTTGGTCATTGAATATGAAAAAGGCAGATAAGTAGAATCTCACCAGAGAAACACTATTGTTAAGGAAAACAACACATGATGAGTGATAAAGCATACACTGAGTGGTAGGGAGTCAAGATGAGCACTCATAATCTATTCATTTCATCTCCAGTTCAATTCCTACAGGAACTTAACTCTAGACACTGTGGCACCACACTGAAAAATATTACATCTTATCAAAAAACTGTGAAGGTTAACCTTCTGCTAACATTCTTTACTTTTATTATATTAAGGGATTGCCCTTCTCTTCCCAGTATTCATTGACATTGCAGCAGGCTCCCTCCTTTTTAGTTTAGTCTAAGAGTCCCAGACTCTAGGAATGGGGACATGGAAGTGGAGGGGCAACTTATCCCACTATAGATTGTTACGTAATCATTAAACTAAGAGGGGGAAAGGCAAGATAAAATTATAAATGGGAGCATGGACGACTTGCTACCACTTTTTGTTTCTACTTTTCATTATGTTCCCTAAATTTTCTACAAGAAGTAAGTGGTGTTTTACAATTTAAAATTTTAAAGAATTCTAAAGGTAAGATATTTTACTAATAATTTCATTCTTAGTGGCAAAAGTTTAACCCGGGGTACCTTCCTTGTTTCAACAAAATGTTAACTGCTACCTATGCCAGGCAGTGTGTTGGGTAAAAACCTGAGGAAGTCATGGCCCATGATCTCAAGGAGGTCACAGGTATCTGAAGGAGAAAGAGAATTCTATGGATTCAAGTGGTGGTCCCAGGGGGTAAGTCTTGCAACCTAAGAATGTGGAGAGCACAGCAGGTGCACAAGAGTTATGAGTTCTGCCTGGATTAGGAGTGTGGGCTTCACAGGGGGCTTCACAGGAAAGGGAACACTCAACTGAGCTTGGAAGAAAGTTTCACTTCTCTATCTGGGAGTAAATGATGGAAGAAAATTCCAAGCAGAGAGAATAAAATGAAGAAACATGATCAGGCTCGGAACTCATGAAGGTACACAATAATCAAGAAAAGGATGATGAAGCTGTAAGCAAATGGCAGCTCCAGAGAGAATGGCAGGCAGGGAGGACTTGAACGACCAGCCAGAGGTAAAATCATAGGATTTAGGGATGGATTAGCCGTGGGCGGTAAAGGGTAAGGACTGGAAAGTAACTCTAAGTTCTGTAGTTTAGGCAAGACTAACTAAACCTAACCTTAGAGTGAGTTAGGGGGATAGTGAGGCCATGAACTAAGTCAAGAAAATAGGAGAGAGGACTGGTTTGGCAGAGAGGGGAAATAGAGGATAGGAATTTATTCTGAACATCTGGAGTTTGAGCTGCCTCTACAACTGACACCCACGGAGTAATGTCTAATTCAGGAAAAGAAATGTGCTTCTGGAACCCAGGACAAAGAATAAAGGTTAGAGGTTGACATTTGGGAGTAGAGGTTATTGTCAAAATAATGGGTAAAGGTAGGAGAACAGAAACAGCCTCCTGACCATTCTCCCCTGTTCCAGATCAGCCTTCCCCACTCCCATCCTAATCTGTTCTCCATATTGTAGTCCCGGTGAACTTCCAAAGTAGAAATCTTACTATTTGATGACACAGCTTAGAAGCTTTCAATGCACCCAATCTTAATGGTAGTCAGAGAAATGTCAATGGAAAGGACAATGAGATTCTATTTTTTGCCTGGTGGACTGGAAAAAATTAAAGATTGATAATATCCACTGCTGGTAAGCACATGGGGAAATGAGCACTCATATATTTCTGGTAGGAGTGCAAATTGCTATGATATTTTGGGACATTTTTTACGATTTTAAAATCTCATGACTTTCAGTCCAGAACTCTCACTTTTAAGAATCTCTTAGAAACAAAAGCAAAGTACAAAAGGATAGATGTACAAAGGTCTTTATTACTGCCTTGTTTGTAAGAGTAAAGACTTAGAAACAACCAAATGCCTATTAAAAATGTAATGTTCAAACAACTAATTGGCAATTCATATTAAGTAGTAGTAGACAGCTGTTAAAAATTAATAATAATATCTATATATGCTTGGATTTGGATCTAGAAAGATGCTTGTGAGAGATTAAGTGAAAAAAAAGGGTTGCTAAGTTCTATATGATGATTCTATTTAAGAGAAAACAAAGGGAAAAAAGTGAAGTGACATCTCATAATATGAATAGAGTGCTTACTTTTTTTTTTAAATGAATTTATTTATTTATTTATCTTTGGCTGCGTTGGGTCTTAGTTGCTGCGCACGGGCTTTCTCTAGTTGTGGCGAGTGGGAGCTACTCTTCGTTGAGGTGCACGGGATTCTCATTGTGGTGTCTTCTCTTGTTGCAGAGCACAGGTTCTAGGCGCGCAGGCTTCAGTAGTTGTGGCATGCGGGCTCAGCAGTTGCGGCTCATGGGCTCTAGAGCGCAGGATCAGTAGTTGTGGTGCATGGGCTTAGTTGCTCCTCGACATGTGGGATCTTCCCGGACCAGGGCTTGAACCCATGTCCCCTGCATTGACAGGTGGATTCTTAACGACTGTGCCACCACGGACGCCCAGTGCTCACTTTTTTACCAGGTTTTAAGTGCATCACGTGCTCCTCATTTAATACTCACAACAAACTCATAAGGTAGGATTGTTATCTACCCCATTTTACTGATAAGGAAACTGAGGCCAAAGCAGATTAACTAGTACTGGTCACACAGCTAGCAAGTGGCAGGCAGGCTTTATACCAGGCTGTCTGGCTGAGAGCCTATACTCTTGACTCTGCACTATTCTATGATACAAGTTATTACAGAAGGATAGGGTTGGAAATTGTTAATTTTTAAAATACCATTGTATTCTTGGACTTATTAAGAAATATGTTCTTTCTATAATTAAAAAAAAAAGTTCAGTAGAAACGTATGAGGAAAGAGACTCTGAAGGCTCCCGATTTGTCCTGACAGCAAAAGTTCATACTTCTCACCTCGGCTTCTTCTTACAAGCAGTATCCTATAGGCCCATTTGTCTAAAACACTGGGTAACTACAGGCTGAGATCTAGCCAGCTGGGGGTCAAACTGCTTGCACGTCTTGGACATTCATTTTATACAAGGCAATGGCAATCCATGTTCATAAAAGTCTTTAAAACTTCCGAGGACCTGGCCTTGTAGAGGGAAAAGTGGGGAGAGAGGAGCTGGGCTTAACCAGTTCACTGTTAATTCTTCAGAACCGGATGGCGCCTCAGAAAGCAAATCCATCATTAGCGAGCACAAAGGGGGCTGCCTTGTCGGGCTGACAGCGAGCAGACTGAGAGTAACAAAGCTCTGGTGCCTTATTTATGTGGCAGCTCACAGCTGCTGAGGACGGGCCTCCTGTTCGCCCAGAGCTGGCAAGCCCCTCAGGAGGTCGTTCTCAGGCCCTCAGGCCCACTGGGCTGTGGTCACCTGCAGCCAGGGGTGCAAGGAAGGGACCCAAAATGAGTACCCAGAATGCTCTTCCTCGGAGACCGCAGGACTAGCTGCCTCCTTGCAGTAAGGTCAAACCTCAGTTCCACCTTCTCAGAAAATTGCCCACATCAGAAAGAGCCGTCCCTCCTGCTCTCCTCCCCCGTCACTCTGCCTCAGCCTTCCTCAGAGAGCTTATTCTACCTGACCCAGCAGGCTCGTTCACCTCCCTCTCCAACGCCACCCCCTGCCAGGGCCTCCATGTAGCTTCTGTAAATGGCACCCACTTGAGTCGTGTAACAGGGCAGCTGGGCCCCCTCAGCTGAGAGCAGAGGTCCATTTAGCTGGGACTTGCTTTGCTCCAAGGCACAAAGTAGGTGTGCACTGCATACCCATTAAACAGACGAATGTGTTGACTTCTACCACCACTCCTCTGGGGACTCCAGCAGAAGTCTCTCCCAGCCTTTTCTGTGTCCAGTCCAAGCTTTCTCAGTTTGGGATATCGAGACACATATGGACAGACTGCATTACAAGAGATTTCTCTTTTTCACTAACAATTACTGATAATAACTGAAATGATAATGCCAGTCTCAGTCGTGGGCATTCCAATATGGTTAACTTAAGTGAGCAAGGGGTAGAATTTTATAATGTTCATAACACACACACACACACACACACACACACACACACACACACAATTTAAGAATACATACATTTATTGAGAATCTTTACTCAAGTATTTTTTCTGTAGGTAGGGGAAGACAGGAAGAGATATGTAGATATATGTATATGTATAGCGGATTCACTTTGTTATAAAGCAGAAACTAACACACCACTGTAAAGCAATTATACTCTGATAAAGATGTTAAAAAAAATTTAAAGACTTGTAGCTGAAAGAGAGAAGGGAGAATAATGCAAAATTCCTTTCAGAAAAAACATGGGTTTCTCTCAGAGGTAAATCCTTTAGCAACAGCTATCCTGGCTACAACCAGGTGAGGAGTAGCCCTTTAGGCAATTCCCATTAGAGAGAAAGAGAGGCATGTCCTGGGGCACCTGTCATCCTGCTTATTCAGAAATCTGCAGGCACAGCTTTTCCTCAGAGTGAATTTCCACCGCTTAATGTATTTGTTGCTTAACATATTGGTGTCTTTCTCTTGGTAATTTTCTGTCCATTTTCTGACTAGTAATGTCCCAGGGGTTCTGAGTTCTGGTGTAGATCAGCACTGTCTACCACCCTGCCCCTCGGAAAGATGGAGAGAAGTTTTGTGAGTTTACGGGAATGACTTCCTGCCACAGGGTGCCATCACTGACCTAATGCCAAGACATGTGGTTTTAAACCACTCATCACCTGAGATCCCCATGAAACTGATTCCCTGATAGGCATTCAACAAAGGTCAGAAAACGGGGACCTATTGTGATCTGGGGCTGGAGAGGGTGCACTTGCAGCCCTTGAAGGACATCCTTGATTAAAGACTGAAATACAGTTTCCTGTGGGCAACAGCTGCAAGTGGGCAGCCCCTTTTGTTGAACGGGGAACAAAGAACTGCATGGGCATGAGGCTAATTTATCTTCCCCACAATATAGAATGTTCCATCCGTTTTGGAAGTAGACTTATTCACCAGATAAGCCTTGAAACATGATTGTTACAGGCTAGTAAAAATGTCAACAGCATCTCCTCTCTTGGTACTGCTGCCTAGTCAGCCCCTTTGGTGGGTATGTGGCGCCAGGGGGCCCGATGCCTTGCATCTGATGTCTCTATATGTTGATTAGTTCTGTGGACACAAACTCTACCAATGATGCTGGCTGTGCATATAGCCAGTTTCGTATAAATGCCAGGGACTGGGATATCTGGTGACTCTGGATATCAGCAGGTCAAATTTTCAAGAATTATTAAAAAAAAATTTTCAAGTATTATTTAAAATGTTTGGTTTCCTGCTGTGTGTATCTTTTGTTTGTTTGTTTCTGCTTGTTCAGATCTAGCTCAAGTTATTTGAGGCTCACATTTCTCTCCTGAATTCCAGAACCGTATGCCATCCGCTTAATCGAACATCTCCATCTGCAGGTCCCAAAGATGCCTCACTCTCAAATTGTCCCAGACCACACTCTTTCCTGGCCTCCAGAATCTGCTCTTCCTGCGTGTTCCCCACCCCAGTGAGGACATCATGGGGAGTGGTTTCTAAGCCAGAAACCTTGTGTCAACCTTGGGCCCTCTCTTCAATGCACTTCTTGCATCCAATCAGTCAAGTTTAGTGAAGCATAGAGTGGAGGTTAAGAGTTCAAAACCTGCCTCTACCACTTCCTAGCTGTGGATCCCTGAGAGAGTAACTTAGCAACTCCATGCCTCAGTTTATTCCTCTGAAAAACACCATCATCGTAATAATATCAACCACATAGGGCTGTTGTAAAGAGTCAAGGAAATAACGAATGTAGAGTGTTGAGAACAGTGCCTGACAAATGGTGAGCACTCAATAAACATTAGTTATTTATCAATCTTGATTACCTCTTTACACACAGCACATCTTTCATACCCAGCCTTTTCTCTGTAATGTCACTACTACTCCTCCACAGCCCCCAAACCAGTCCTGTTTTCTCCAGACTTCAACTTCACTCTCCTGCCGTTCTCACACTGCTGCCACAGGGAGCCTTGTGGGCCCAGCCTTGGGTAGGGAAACTGACCATTGCCCGGGTTCACGCTTGGGGAACAGAGGGTAAGGCTAAGAGTGAGCCACAGAAGCTCCGTCTGTCTCATTTTTTCCCCCTGAATATCATTAAAATTCAATTTTGACAGCTCCATCTTAAACAATGTCCCAACAGGCCCATAAAATATGCCAACAGCACAGCCTTCTTTCAAGTGCACATACCTCGGGCAGCCCCTGTACTGGTAGACTTACCCCTTCCTACAACCCCCTAATCTTCTGGGGGCTGCCAGGTACTAAATAATGAACTAATTGAGAGCAGAGTCTGTATCATTTATCTTTGTACCCCCACCCCCAGTATAGTTTAATGCCTGGCCATAGTAGGTCTTCAAAAGGTGCTTGTCGAATGGCTAGTTGGATGGCCGCTATTGTGTAGGTCCAGGCTAACTCACTATTACTTGACAATAGAGCAAGTCAGGGCTCTAGGACAAAGGTGAAACCAGAGGCATTCTGGTTCCTAAATCCTCAGTACACTAGCCTTTCACACACGTATCTATGGAAGATAATAATGGTACCTGCCTTGTAAACAATAGGTCACACAACCCCACCTGTGTTTTAACATCCTAACTAGTTAGTCATCCTAACTAGGAAGACTAGAGGAGGGTTTGCTACAGTCTAGCAGGAAAATGATTCTTGTAAACAATAGGTCACACAACCCCACCTGTGTTTTAACATCCTAACTAGTTAGTCATCCTAACTAGGAAGACTAGAGGAGGGTTTGCTACAGTCTAGCAGGAAAATGATTCTGGAAGTTTAAGAGAGCAGCCAACGCACTGATCCATCCAGCAAACATTGGTTGAGTACCTACTATGTGCCTGGCACTGCCCTCATGGGGCTCCAGGACTTCTGAGCTATACAACTCACGGGATGCTGTTTATGCCCCAGGGGAAGGTATGGGTTAAGGCCCAGTCTAGTGCATATATAGCATCACACAGTTTTTGGAAACTCTGATTCCTCTCGATAAGAAATCAGTTTTCTTCGAAGGAAATTTTTCATGATTATTTCTTCTGACACTTTGTTGATGATAACATGTCCCTTTCAGTTCACACAATGTTTCATATTTGAACAGTCTGACTTTTCTCTTTTAGTCCCACAAAGACACACTCAGATCTTCTTGAGCACCACAACTAGGTAATTAAGAAAAATGGAGTGTCCGACACCACAGAAAAAGTATCCATCTTTAAGGAGAAACCAGCTTGCTTTCTGTCCTGGAAAATTGGGTGTTCAAGTGAATAAAGCTCCAGTTAATGTTCTAGGTCCTCAGCTGTCATTGAGTCATGTGACCTTTGGTGGGTTGAGTGTCTCCTCTGGGCCTCAAGTCCCTTCTTCTTAATAGGTAATTGATATTCCCACCCCTGGGCTACAATAAACAAGGGGCCACCGGCCCTTTTATGACTGACCACCAGCAGCAGAGAGAAGATTCAGGCCTTGGTTTAGAAACGCCTAGGAGTTTGAAAGGACCTAAAGATTGTGGATGAAAAAATGGCTTTTATTTATTTTTTTAAATTAATTTTTATTGAAGTATAGTTGATTTACAATGTTGTGTTAGTTTCAGGTGTACAGTAAAGTGAATCAGTTATACATATACTTATATCCACTCTTTTTCAGATTCCTTTCCATATAGGTCATTATAGAGTATTGAGTGGAGTTCCCTGTGCTGTACAGTAGGTCCTTATTAGATCTATTTTACATATAGTAGTGTATATATGTCAATCCCAAAATGAGTTTTTTTTTTTAAAGATCTCTTGGTTTTCTGTAGGGAAGAATGCCTAGGATTCTCCTTTTCTCTTCTTGTCCCAAATTCTAAGTATTTTATTTAAAATGCTTGGAGTAAACCCTCCTCCACAACCACATACACTCAATTATTATTCATAAACTGCTTTGAGTATTTTGCAGTGGAACCAGCAGTACCCACGGAACTCCCATACTCCACAGAGGTTCATTGGCTATTTCACAGCAGTAGTGAAGAGCTGTCACACTTGATGAATTTCATAGTCCTCTTTTCAAGAATCCATGTCCAAATTTTCTGTTTTCTGTAATACAAGAGATTGCTAACCCTGGTAGGTATCTAGAAGATATTCTTTCAAAACAATAAATCCACCAATTAACTTTCCAAAGATTTAATTCTCTTTATTCTTTTCAATCTCCCCCTCCATGGTAGAGGAGTATTTCAGTGATGAATTTAAAAATTGCTTTTTAAAAAAGAGAACATTTTGAAAACAGATGTCTAGAAATATTTCCATGATTACATGCTCTTGTTGTCTGAAAACACTATGTCTCACTTAAAGTATTCTCTTATCTGCCCTTTTTAAAGATTTGCATCTATTTTCAAATCTTCCAAATAAAGACATTCAGTAGGGTTTGAACCTATTTGTTAGGCGAGTGTGAGATGAACCTATTTGTTGAAAGTTTAGGACCTTGACATCATCTGGTTAGTTTAGAAGAGCAACTGATTGACAAGGTTAAGGTGGAAATGCATTATCTGAATGAGATTATAAACTCACCTGCAAAATTAGTAAATGGAATTGGAAAATAAAAGAATGTTCTAATTCCGTAAGCATAGCCAAGGATGCACTTCTTTCTTTTGGATCTGCATAGCCTTGTGAGGTATTTTTTTCAGCTACAATAGCCATTAGAATAAAATATCTAAATCAACTCAACTTTGAACCAGATCTTTAACAAAGTGTCAACAAAGATCTTTAACAAAGTGTTAAAGAAAAGCTTTTAAACTAATGAAGCATATTCAATCACATTGCTTTCACTAAAATAGAATAATTCTTAGTAGGAATAAAATATTTTTATATCATTAGTAATATAAATTACTTATAAGATATAATTTCCCTTAACAGTTAATTTTGGTTTCTTATTTTGTGTAACATATAATGTATATAATATATTGGCATAGTGTTATGTGTAAATATTTATGAGTAAATATATTTTGTATGATATGCTCAAAACATTTTGCTGACACAAAAACAAAAAAGTTGGAGAAGGCTGCTTGTATTAGTTTTCTGTGGCTTTCTAACCAATTACCACAAGCTTGGTGACATAAACAACAGAAATTTATTCTCATAGTTTTGGAGGCCAGAAATTCAAAATCAGCATCACCAGACCGAAATCAAGGTATTAACTGGGATTTTATGGGAAATCTGGTGAAACTGAAGAAATGTCATTATTATGGATAAATCAAAGAAATGTCCAATTCTAGAAAAGGTTCTCAATGTATTTTTCTTAAACTCGAAGTAAAACCAAGGACAGATTAAATATGATTGAGAACAGTGAA
>NW_020172362.1:685664-718885 GCF_003031525.2 Neophocaena asiaeorientalis asiaeorientalis
TATATATATATATACACACACACACACACATACAATATATATATGATTGTTAGTATCTTCCCATTTCAGTTTAGTAAAGGAGTGGTTGTCAGACTTTAGCATGTATCAGCACCCTGGAGGGCTTGTTAGAACGTAAATTGCGGAGCTCTACCCCAGTAGGTCTACGGTCGGCCTGAGAATTTGCATTTTTAACAGGTTTCCATGAAATGCTAATGTTCCTGGTTCAGGGCCAAACTTCGAGAACCACTGCAGAGCATTTATTGAAGGCCTACAGCGTCAGATACAACGAACCAGGAGCTAAGGGCACAATATGAATAAAACAAGTCCCAGGCTCAAGGAGTCAATGGGCCAAAAACACGTAACATAGATCATTTTACTATATAGCAGTTGTCTGATAATCCAGTATTTAGTAACCCAGATACCCTGATAGTTCAACTTTAGTCCAAGGTAGAGTAATACAGAACATCTTTACTTCCCATGATCTTGGTAGTCACAAGGTGATTGTTAGGATGGATTTCCTTAACTGGCCAAGTGAATCTACCATTAACTCAAAAATCTCTCGAGAAATACAAAAGAAGAAATTCCTAAGTACAACAGCCTATCCTCAACTACTGTTTATAATGTTTATTCAATGTTGTGAGCCAGTGAACAAAATATCTATGAGCTAAACTGATCTCCATCAGAAGCATACGTCAAAGCATCATAAAGAAGGCATCCAACGTTCTCCTACAACATCTGTATCTGCTACTGCTTCAACTCCAGGTGCCCCTGAGTCACCTCTGGTTGGAGATGCTGCTGGAGATAATGCCGATGAGTGCGCATTCGACATCGTCATTCGACAAATACTCACTCTGCACGATCTGATCTTGTAGTTAATGTTGTCCCAGTGGCATGTGTAGCTATTACCAAATTTACAGCACTGATAGCAGTTTAAAGCCATCTTTTAAAAAGTTTACGTAGTGCCTTATATTAGGCTATGTTTTGAACTCCCTCATACTAGGGTGTGGTTGTGTGATCAAATTCTAGTCAACAAAATTAAGTGGATGTGTTGTGGACTCCTCCAGGTCTGACCCATCAGCAGCTCCAGTGCATACACTAACCCTCTTCTCATCACCAGCTGAATGGACAAGTCACTGAGGCTCTAGAAGAGCCACAAGATGGACCCTGAGTTTCTGAATGGCTGAGTAGAACATCTCCTCACCCCTCCCATCTGAATAAGAAACACACATTTTATTGTATTAAGTTATTGAAGTGTGGGGTTTTTTTCATACAGCAGTAAGCCTGCCCTTACTAGTGAGTATTACTACTACCCTTCATAAAGTGAAAGTCTTAGAGAAAGCAAGGGATATGAGTTAAATTACATGTATAAGTTTGTTTTAAGTTTCATACTGATAAAAATAAGATACTTGGAGATATCAACAGAATAATGTCTACTGGACTGGAAAATCAAGCATGGTCCCCTCTGCATTGCTGCTTCAACAGAGATAAGCACTGGTTGCTAGGGCAAGGGAGAGGAAAGAAACCCAAATCTGAGACCCCAGGGTGACATTAAATTAACATATGATGTGACAAATACAATTTTTAGAAGAATCATAATATACTGGAAAAGCATCTTAAACATTGATTCACTTAACCAAACCTGAAAGAAATCTAGCTGTTCAGACCATAAAAATCATAATTCAGAAGCAATTATTCACTTGATCATTGACCATGATTACAGGATCACCACACATTGGAGGAGACAGAACAGCTTCTAAACCTCTAGCTTAGAAAGTCCAAGCCTAGAAAGTCACAGATGTCTCCCTTTCACTCACACTCTCCTACCTTTTCTTGCATGAGAAAACAGAGAACTCAATACCACAAGGTGACAAGTCACTGTGGTAAACACAGACCAAAGCTGACTGCGCGGACACAGGCAGAGGGGAAATCTGTAGCTGACATCTTAGCAGTATCACAAAGCATCAGGCGTTGTCATGACCCCAATGCTGTGTGATGATTCCCTCAAAGCTCTTCAGGGCACTGGGAGAGGGGAGAAATCAATGGTCAGGTCCTCATCCAGGATCAGCCCTAGTTCCCTCCTCATGTCAAAGTCACTTGCTGATGAATCGTCGAGAGCCAAATGCCCAGGCTGTGTTTCTGGGAATGAAAATCAATACTCTTGTTAAGGAGTTTATTGTCTTGCCAGGGTTGGGGAACGTGGGTATTCCCAACGCTTCCCACGGCTTCATTGCCTCTTGCCTTCCCAACCTCCACACAACTGTTTTTCTTTGTTTCTGTGAAATACAAAGAGAAAGAAGCTACTTCTTAAATTTCAGCTTCCATTATGTGAACATCTGTGAGCAAATAAACTGTGACTGTGGTTTCCATCCCTTTCCCTGCTTGGGACCCCACATTTCATTTCCAACCCATTGAGGCCCAATGCACCTGGCAGAGATGAGTTGGTGCTCAGTGGGGTGGCTTTAAATCCATAAATGATTCAAAGGCAATAAACAAAATAAGAATTTCGACTCTTTCACGGAGGGAGGAGACTGTATTTAGGAGATTATCACCTTAGGCCACAATTTAGGTAATTAGTTTTCGATCTCAAAAGAGCTGATAATGTAGGGATGACATAAATTTTTCCTTAGAACAATCCCTGTCATTTTCTATTTTGAGTCCATGTTAGTTATCATTAATAGTGCTATAGGAACTTAACCAAAATGCCATACTGAAAATTCTGGTAAACACTGTAAATATAAACACATATAAAGTTTAAGACAAAACAGCATCTCCGTCCAAGAAAATACATTTCCAATAACCTATACAACTTGGATGCTTGGGGGGAGTTATTCTCCATGCTTGGGGGGAGGTAGGCTCCTAGGGCCTTCCTGCACAAACTGACGAGCAACAGAGGTACTGGGGACACCCTGGCCTGTTGGGGTCTTGTCATTTTTCCTTTATTTTAAGATAAATGGTTGAATCAAAAAAAAAGTCACCCTAAATGCTCGTAGATTTAGTGGGACTCACTCCCTTGCTTCTCAGGATGCCAAAACAGACCTGAAAAAGAGACACTGGGCTTTATATAAGACAGTACAAATAACCCACTTCTGAAGATGGTCAGCGTCAGGTAGCAGCCTTAGGGGTTAGATCCCAATTACCCACTCCCACTGATTTTAAAGCTTCCCTTAAAAACAGATACTTTATTTAAAGAGCTATGAGTAAGAATTTCCCCAATTCAGGAGTGAGAATCTCCCAATTCATTCTTATTTGTACTTGGAGCGTCTGAAGGCAGTCTGGCTATCTCGGGCTTGGAAAGATGCAGGATTCAGCAGAAGGAGCCTGGCAGCAGAAAAGCACTGGGACCCTTGAACACCATCTCTGCTCTCAAGCAGTGCTCTTCTAGTAAGAGCTGTCTTTCTCTTGGTTCCTTCTGGTTGGTCTGTTCACAAATGTGAGGGGTCACACTCTCCACTTGGGTACACACAAAAGTTACAAACCCTTGGTAGAATTTTTACACATAATTCCTTTTGGGTAATGACTATAAGAAAAGCTCTGGGACTGTTCATTTGTTTTTTCAAGCATTCATTTATTAAACGCATAGACTTATTAAACACATAAGACATACGGCTCCAAGCCAAGACTACTCTTTGTGCTGAAGATAGATCTGTGAACGAATGAGAGCCCTGTTCTTACAATGCCTGCATTCTAATAAGAGAAATAGCGAATGCAAAACGAGTCGATAAAGTATTGCTGATTGTGACATATACTATCAAGAAATTAAACAGAATGCAGAGATAGAAAGTAACAGGGAAGACTTACTTCAGATGGAGCATTCAGGGAAAGGTCTCTCTGACATTTAAGGTGACATTTAAGCATTTAAGACTTGAGGCAAGAGAAGGAGCCAGATAAGCAAAAGCCAGGAGAGGAGCATTCCAGACGTGCGACAGCAAGCTCCAAGGCCCTGAGGCAGCAGAGCACTAAGCAAAGGCCAGCAGGCCTGGAGCAAGGCTGGAGAAGAGACAGGAGCCCAGACCTGCAGGGGGTGAGGAGCCCCAACCAGGCATGCACACTGTATTTCAAGGCAGTGGGGAGACTGAAAAGTTTTAAGCAAGAAAGTGACACAGTCTGATTTATGTTTTCAAAAGCTCTCTTAGGCTGCTGTGTGGAAAATGGATTGGACAGGGTAAGAGAGGAAGGATGTTACGCTAAGATGCAAAATAAGTTAAAACGTGGTCTGTGCGGCCAAAGAGTTCACATCTGATGTGAGTCAAAGGCAGGTGAGTGAATGACTGCAGTACGGCGGCAGGGTATGCGTGCCCAAGGCACCAAGGAGGAAAGGTTGGGTTTGATCCTGTCACTTATCGAATTAAGCCATGTTAAAATAAAGTCAAATGGATGTAGAAGACATGACTTTGTACAATTAAGACATTGAGTTTGTGCAAAAATTAGTACAACTTGAAAACCACTGAGCATTTCATCAGAAGCTAAAGACTCTATATATGGAGGCACAGGAGATTGGGCTAGGGATTCCCGACTCAGAAAGAGCTTGTTTCAATAATTTATTTGGAAATCTTTGGTTTGGAATAGGTTCTCTCCTGAAAAACTGTAGCATGAAGTTTTTTTCTGAGTGTAGGAAACTTTCAACGGAATCCCTGCATCGGTGATGACTATCGAAAAACAGCTGAGTACACAGAAGGATTCATCCCTCAGCTCTGTCAGGCCCAGGAGTCTAGTAAAGATGACTAAAATCATTTTCTATTTTTTTCCCTCTGGAGTTTGCTTTTTTGTCTTTATTAAAGTTGGGGGGGGGATTGGTTTTGTTGTCGCTGTTTTTGTTTAAGACAAGACACCAGGCGGGTGGCACTGCGCCGGCTTTTGAGCAGGCACTTTGGTGCCTGGAGGCGCAGACGGCGCAGTGGTGACCTAGAAGCTGTCCTCCCGCTTCCCCGCTACTGAGGAAGAAATCGAAAGTGATTTTTCTATCTTAGGGAGTAAACAGCGATGGAGCCTCTCATAGGTCCAATTGAGCAGTGAGGCTCTGCGTGGCATGCGAGCAGAGTTGGGAGGTGAGGGGGGAGCTGTGGGAACTGGGAGAAAGTTACAAAATGAGAAATTAGGAAGGGAGGATGCCCACTTTCTTCCCCTCCCCCGCTTCCCCTCCTATAGTGAGGAGACGGACTCTGGGTGTGGCAAAAGGACCTGGCAGCAAAGCAGAGGAGGGAGGGGGCTGGAACCAAGGTGGCAGGATGAAGTTTTCCCCTTCCTTCCTTTGCCATCCTTACCTCCTGGTGCTGGACAGGCACTGTGGAAGCCACATTCTGGGCATCACTGCCTGTGCACAAAGCCAGTTTGGCTACTTACTCACTGGATAGTCTCCGGTTAGCAACTTCTCTGATCTTTAGTTCCCTCACCATCAAATGAGGACAGCACTCCTTCTTCGGATGGTTTCGAAGATCAAACAGCAGGTGAGCTGACTCTACCTCTACTCTCCCTTACCTTCCTTACCCCACTTGAGAGTCTGTACTGGTCTCCAGGGCCCGGAAACTGATCCTCACAACAGGGGGAAAAAATACCAAAAACATGGCTGCAAAAGGAGAGGCCGTGTGTGCTGCCTGCTGGGTGGACAGCAGTGACACAGAAGGGAGAAACACGTTTAAATTAGATGCTCCTAAGTCAGAGATTACCCTTTGTGCTCAAAACCCACAGATCTGCTCCCAGCTCTCCAATCATTGTTCTGACATTAGCATCTGTCATTTCAGTTCCCCCCAAAGCAATTTCTGCCACCCAGTTATCTTACGTCCGATAAAGGATGAACAGATATTCATACCTTTGCCAACTTCCTTTCACCTTGTAGTGACATTCTAAAACTTCCTCACTATTAATAGTTTTTAGAATGGGCATCAAAATAAATCCTACTGTAAGAACTCTCTTCTTGTAAGTTCATTTGATTAACCACCACTCTTTTCATATTCATTCTGCCCATAACTGCAGTAAATTACAAAGAAACAGCATATGATTGGAATCCTGTAACTGGAAGAAATTTTCCACCTATAGTACAATGAAGCATGTATCTTTCAGAGGTTCCCAGGGACCTCAAAGTATTTCCACGGCTCTTTATCCTCAGTTCTCCTGGGGTGCATTATCCTCAATTAACTGTTCAATCTCACTGAAGTCATGTTCTAACCTGGTCATGCTTATTCCCTTTTCTCTGTTAGCAACACAGACTAATGCAGTGGTTAAGAGGGTGGGGCTGAGAACTGGACTGTAGGAGTTTGAGTTTTGGTGCCACCATCTACCAATGATCCCGGGCAGGTTATTAGCTCTGTAAAATGAAGACAATATTAACATCTACTTCATACGGGTTGTTACGAATTTAAAAATTAATTAATACATGTAAAATGTTGAAAACGATGCCTTGGCACCTACTAAGCTCCCAATAAATGCTAGCTATTCTTATTAGACAATAAGGTGAAAAGCTTTTACATCCCCTCCCAAATATGGACAGCTGCATAAAGCACAAGAAAACACTGTCTACGGTCCCCTGCCAAAAACCTCAAATGATAAATGATGCTTTTTTTGAATGGTTGATTCAAAATGAAATTTAAATGTAGGTTTGTAAGTATCCCAGACAAGGGTCTGAGCAACGTGTGTTCTGGAAACAGCTAGCCAGGACGGCCCAGCTTAGGACTCTCACCTTCTGCCCTCGCTACAAGAGATGAGAATGGCAGGCCAAGGTGAGCTGGGAGTGCTTCCTCCCTGAGTGACAGCTGGTGCTGTCAGAAGTCGTTACTGCTGGTGCACACAGCCCTTCTGGCAAAGCCGGGCAGAACAGAAGAACTGCAGTCTCCCTGCCCACCTGTCAGCCTCGTCTGGGAACAGCAGAGAATCTGCTCTTTTCTTCCTTCAAAGGCTCCAGTAAGCCCCAGCGCCTTCATTAATACTCATCTCCTCAATCCCAGCCGGCCTCGTCACCCTCCCCGAACACATACTCTCCAACCTATTCTTCCAAGAAAGGGATTAGCCCAATTAATCTCTGGACAAATGTCAAGGAGTCTGGGGGAGGGGCCACCTTTCAAGCGTCGCCTCCCCAATAGCAAATCAGACCAGACGTGGACCGATGCCGCATGGCACACGGGTGAAGCTGAGCAGCTGCCAGCACAATGGTACCGAGGTCCTCTTAACCTCAGGCTGAGCTGCCGAGGGGCTCGCTTTCGCGCCAGGCCGTCCTGACAGACCACAGCTCTCCTCCCACCATCTGGGATGTGAGCTGTGACAAGGAGCTGTGGGATGAGAAGCCATTTGTGAGGCAAGCACTGCCCTCCTCTCATCTCCCGTATCTCCGCATCACAGGCTTCTGTCATCCTTGTGCTTTTCCCTCCCACTTCCCCACCCTCATGTCAGCACTCACGTCCAAAGCGTGGTCGGAAAACAGAAAGTCCTAGGTTCAAAGTAAGGATGTGCAGAAGGCAAAAGAAGCCATTGTGAAGGTAGCTGGCAGGGTGGGAGTGGATTATTTTCCTCCCAAACCATAGATTTCATTGGCCTAATTCACAGAATTTGGGGGGAAATTCCTGGGAAAGAAAAGTCTTTTCTTTGCTCTAATCCCCAGAAAGACCTCACGAATATCCAAGGAAGTTATGTTCTCGTAAGGCTTCTCTGGAATAGAGGCTTGCCAATCACTCCGTAAGGTCATTCCAGCATTTTAATTTATAAGGCATTCTCCCTCTCTTTCTCTCTCTTTCTCCCTCTCCCTCCTCTCTCCCTCCCTTTCATTCTCTCTCTCTCCCTCCATAGCCAGCAAAAGCTGGCTTAACCAGCAGGCTATTAAACAGCACTTCCACATGCTCCAGTCCAATGATTCGGTAATTAATTTTCATAATGATGATCTGGAAGGATTTCTAGAGCCCCCTGGAAGATCCCAGAATTATCTCTACCCTACTGGTTTTGCATATGCTTTGGGCGGAAGAGACAGTCTTGTGTCCATTCCTGGCGGTGCCACTTACTAGCCATGTGACCTTGGGCAAGTAACTTAACCTCTCTGCCTGTCACCACTTCCTCCTGGGGATACAAAGTTTATTAAGAAAGGTAACAGTTAACACTCTAGTTAAGGAATGGGTCCTGCAAACGAGATACTGTGCCAAAGGACTTACCTGAATTATCATACTTAACCCTCACAACAACTGCTGAGTCGGTATTAAGTTTATTTCATTATAGTCTAATTTATTCGATATAGTAATGCATGTATGGCACCTATATTGACAATATCTGGTTAATATAAAAACCTCACTTCCTGACCGTCAGATTATAGAGCCGGTCTACCTCAGGGTTACAATTATTATCCAAAACTCTTCTGTTCAGATTTGCTTCTGAAATCAGAATTTTTTTTGGACTTTTAGAAAGATAATATAGCTCATATAACAAAGATGACACACTGGTTTGAGGCATCCTGTAATTGAATATGTTAAAATTTCTATAATAAAATATATGAATATTCTCCCTAAAGAGGACAATAAAGAGCTTCACATCATCTCAAAACAGGTTTTGTTGCCAAAGTATCTCAGGACAGGTGAAGTTTTGCCACCAAGTAAGTTAGGGAAAAAAAATAGACTTCTGCTGTTTTTGTTTGGATTTCAGAATTTCAGATAAGGAAGGGATTGTGAACTTTACGACACAAAAACACTTGATAAAGAAGCAAAATTCTACTCCTGGTTCTGTCAGTAAGTATTGTGTGATCTTGGGCAAATCACCAAAACTTTCTGGTTTCAGATTCTTCATCTACAGAATGGGGGACTGCTATTGCCTCCTAAGTTATGTAGAAGTAGCTGTAAAGGTGAAATGAGACAGGATTTGCCAAAGCATGTTGAGTAAGTGAAGTATGTAGCAAATTCAAGCTGGTTATTACCTTTAAAGATTAAAGAATATTATAGTAATGGAATTTAAAAAAAATCTTTATTGGAGTATAATTGCTTTACAGTGGTGTGTTAGTTTCTGCTTTATAACAAAGTGAATCAGCTATACATATACATATATCCCCATATCCCCTCCCTCTTGCATTTCCTTCCCCCCCTCCCTATCCCACCCCTCTAGGGGGTCACAAAGCACCGAGCTGATCTCCCTGTGCTCTGCGGCTGCTTCCCACTAGCTATCTATTTTACATTTGGTAGTGTATATGCGTCCATGTCACTCTCTCACTTCGTCCCAGCTTACCCTTCCCCCCAACCTGTGTCCTCAAGCCCATTCTCTACATCTGTGTCTTTATTATTCCTGTCCTGTCCCTAGGTTCTTCATAACCATTTTTTTTTTAGATTCCATATATATGTGTTAGCATACAGTATTTGTTTTTCTCTTTCTGACTTACTTCACTCTGTATGACAGACTCTAGGTCCATTCACCTCAGTACAAATAACTCAGTTTCATTTCTTTTTATACCGGAGTAATATTCCATTGTATATATGTGCCACATCTTCTTTATCCATTCATCTGTCGACGGACACTTAGGTTGCTTCCATGTCCTGGCTATTGTAAATAGAGCTGCAATGAACATTTTGGTACATGACTCTTTTTGAAATATAGAGTTGTCTGGATATATGCCCAGGAGTGGGATTGCAGGATCATATGGTAGTTCTATTTGTAGTTTTTTAAGGACACTCCATACTGTTCTCCATAGTGGCTGTATCAATTTGCATTCCCACCAACAGTGTAAGAGGGTTCCCTTTTCTCCACAGCCCCTCCAGCATTTATGGTTTGTAGATTTTTTAATGATGGCCATTCTGACCGGTGTGAGGTGATACCTCATTGTAGTTGTGATTTGCATTTCTCTAAGGATTAGTGATGTTGAGCATCCTTTCATGTGGTTGTTGGCAATCTGTATGTCTTCTCTGGAGAAATGTCTATTTAGTCTTAAATTATGCACTACTGCTTCCTGTTTGAAGGCCATGGTGTTGCTTCTACAGGAAGGGATCCCACTTAAATCTCTTTCTTGCATGCATCACGGTCGTTGCTTCTTATGCATCAATAAAGATCAGCACATGCATGATGACTGCACTACCACAATATTTTTCTGACTTAATCTATAAGCATCACCTCCAGGAAATAATGACAAGCTGCTGTGTCAAATCACTGCAGTCACTGAACACCTCAAAGACCTTCTGTGCTTTGAAGAAGCAAGAGTCAGGTTGTTCCTAACCTGATTTCACAACTTCTTAAAAATCTGCCTATGTCTCCCTTTCTCTAGGGTCTATGGAGAAGGCACCAGCCTGAGAGTTTGACCACCCAGTTTTTAGTCCCACCTGGCCTCTAACATTCTGTGTGATCTAGGACAAGTCACAGCACCTCTCTGATGTGCTCCAAGTCAGCTGAGCCTGGTTGGATTTTAGACACAAAGAGAGGGCTTGCTGCTGCTACTTGGTGTCCCCCAACAGATTTTCTTCTCACAGGCTCAAACCCTGGTTGTCCCTGCCACACACCCTCAGCTGGCTGGTGCTGTCTTTGCACTGATGTCAATCACGCGCTGCAGATGTCAGCCCAGCTGTGACAGCGGAGTCCAACGCCGCCCACAGCCAACCCAGTGCGTCACAGCTGCCTGCTTTCTCCTGGCCATGAACTTCCTCAGAATCCCGGGGCAGAGCCCATGACCTGCTTCCCTCTTTACAACTCTTTATGCCCTTTCAGCTTGAGGAGTCTCCATGGCCGAGCGATTTGTCCCATTAGCCATGGTTCTACGAAATTAACCGTGCATGTTCTCCAGTGTCCATGGCAACCTTTCCTCCAGGGAGCAATTCTAACTATAAGCAATCCTCTTTTGATGTTAACCTCTGGAAACAGATCCTCCCTGTCCACTAAAATGCAGTTGGGAGGGTGTCTCATAAGAAAGCAAATGTCCTAAACATTCTCTTCCATAGAGAAGGAGGACACACCGAGTAACCTTGACTGTGTGATAAAGCTAGTAATTCTCCTCAATGGTTGAAGGGCATTCTGTGGTTTAAAACTCCCAGGTCTACGGCATGTATGAAAATCGCAATGTAACACAGAGAAAAAAAGCACTGGACCTGGAAACGGAACTTTCTCTATCCTCAAGGAAGCTGCACTCTAACAGAGGAGACAGATAGATGAAACCGATTATTATATCGCATTACTACATTTACTACGTAAGATAATGTGTAGAAGCTAGGATAGTCACAGGTTGCTATGGGAGACATAATGGTGCCTACCCCATCCTGAAGGTCCAGGGAAGGCTTCTTGGAGGAGGCAATATATTAATGTTAAGTTACTTAAAATCTCTAGATCTAAGTTTTCTCATTTTTAGCGGAATTTAGAATACTACACCTATACTAATGGTGAAAACTTCAACATGTAGATACAACTTGCTATAACATTCCTAGCTCAAGAAATGATAGCTACTGGTCTCTCATACTGATATCGAAACTAATGAATGTCCTTTTCTTAAGATTTAATTTTTATTTTATATTGGAGTATAGTTAATTTACAACACTGTGTTTGTTTCAGGTGTACAGCAAAGTGATTCAGTTATACATACACGTTTTTTAGGTTCTTTTCCCATATGGGTTATTACAGAATATTGAGTTAGAGTTTCCTGTGCTCTACAGTAGGTCTTCCGCTAATGAGTGTTCTTAAAGCAGAAAACCCTTTTTACCCAAATGTTCCACCAAGAATTTCTTGGCTTAAGTCATTTCCTATTGGGTTGTTGTTTTAAGACATCCCAGAGTCTGAAGATGGACTGATAATTGTTCTGAGCAGCTTTGCTTTTCAGTAACTTCTGGCAAACAAGTTCTCCCAGGTCAAAGAACAAGCTGTGTTTCTAAATGCATTTTTCTTTCTTTCTCCCTCCCTCCTCACTACCATGTCTGGAGCTCTTTATGTTCCGGAGGAAATATTTGAGTGTTCAGAACTCGTACTGTGTGGTAGCAGCCCAATAGCTCAAGAAGGAAGCAATAGGTAGATAAGCAGATCAGGTGGCTAGGAGCTAGGGCAGACTGGGGAAAATTTTCACACTAAATGAATTACTCAACAAGTATTCACTCTATACTAGGTGTTGTGAAGGATGATAAAGAGTAAGAAATAGGGCACACTGGGGAAAATTTTCACACTAAATGAATTACTCAACAAGTATTCACTCTATACTAGGTGTTGTGAAGGATGATAAAGAGTAAGAAATAGGGCTTCCCTGCTGGCGCAGTGGTTGAGGGTCTGCCTGACGATGCAGGGGACGCGGGTTCGTGCCCCGGTCCGGGAGGATCCCACATGCCGCGGAGCTGCTGGGCCCGTGAGCCATGGCCGCTGAGCCTGCGCGTCCAGAGCCTGTGCTCCGCAACGGGAGAGGCCACAACAGTGAGAGGCCAGCGTACCGCAAAAAAAAAAAAAAAAAAAAGAGTAAGAAATAAGTCTTCCCTCAAGGAGTTTGTGAGATACTTGAAAGACAAGACTAACACAATTGGAAAAATGAAAGGGTAATAAAATGCAATGTATAATGAAGTACAAAATAACGTGAAATACACACAACTTAATAGTTTAAAGGAAAGCAAAGTATTGAGGAGAACACTGGGCAGCAGGAGGCTTTCAGGCTCTGAGGAGGGAGGATATGAACGGTGGTGAGAAGTAGGTCCTGCAGGTGAGGGGATCAGCAAGGACGGTGGCGAGAAGGCATGATCTGTCCTCAGGCCGTGCATAGACCGGCATGACTGGAGCACAGGGCTGCGCTAGGTAAGAGAACCACCATGCAAGGCTTACTTCTGACTCCAGGTGAATCTGAGCTGGGTAATTACCTCATCCCTTGTCTGACTCTGTACAAAATTCTTTCCCACAGATCTTTAGATCTTACCTAGAGATCTAAAAATAGATAGCTAGTGGGAAGCAGCCACATAGCACAGGGAGATCAGCTCGGTGCTTTGTGACTACCTAGAGGGGTGGGATAGGGAGGGTGGGAGATAGACCCAAGAGGGAAGGGATATGGAGATATATGTATATGTATAGCTGATTCACTTTGTTATACAGCAGAAACTAACACACCATTGTAAAGCAATTATACTCCAATAAAGATATTTAAAAAAATAAAAATACTGTCAAGCCCCTTGATTTTTAGTGGTTCTCTGTGTGATGAGTAGATGCAAGGTGCCCCATTTACTTTACATCCATGGTCTCAGTACATGGTCAGCAGTACTGATGACTTCAGAATCTCCAGGTTGCTCTCTCTGCCTCAGATGGAAATGCAGCTGTGCTAAAGCCACTTGGTAGGTTTCTCTGTCCTCATCAAAGAAGAATGACTATCAACCAGTTTCCAGTTGTAGTGTGAAAGTTTCACAACAGGATGCAAAGTTATTTGAGTTGGATATTATATGAAAAAAGAAAAAATAGAGTCATAAAGACTCCAAACCTCAGAACAACCCTCAAGTTTTTCTCTCCTCCCGCACCTCTTACCCCATCAATCATCAATTCTTATCAATTCTACTTCCACATCACCCTCACGCATCCACCTGTAGCTTCCATTCCAAAGTCACTCAGTTCAAGTCTTCATCTTTCTTCTTAACTACCATACGGTATAATGATATATAGATTTGCTATGTATACAATCTATAGTAGTATTATAATAGTACCCTCTATCCAGACCCTCTTCCCCATCTCTAAGTTCACGGTGGCGAGAAGGCATGATCTGTCCTCAGGCCGTGCATAGACCGGCATGACTGGAGCACAGGGCTGCGCTAGGTAAGAGAACCACCATGCAAGGCTTACTTCTGACTCCAGGTGAATCTGAGCTGGGTAATTACCTCATCCCTTGTCTGACTCTGTACAAAATTCTTTCCCACAGATCTTTAGATCTTACCTAGAGATCTAAAAATAGATAGCTAGTGGGAAGCAGCCACATAGCACAGGGAGATCAGCTCGGTGCTTTGTGACTACCTAGAGGGGTGGGATAGGGAGGGTGGGAGATAGACCCAAGAGGGAAGGGATATGGAGATATATGTATATGTATAGCTGATTCACTTTGTTATACAGCAGAAACTAACACACCATTGTAAAGCAATTATACTCCAATAAAGATATTTAAAAAAATAAAAATACTGTCAAGCCCCTTGATTTTTAGTGGTTCTCTGTGTGATGAGTAGATGCAAGGTGCCCCATTTACTTTACATCCATGGTCTCAGTACATGGTCAGCAGTACTGATGACTTCAGAATCTCCAGGTTGCTCTCTCTGCCTCAGATGGAAATGCAGCTGTGCTAAAGCCACTTGGTAGGTTTCTCTGTCCTCATCAAAGAAGAATGACTATCAACCAGTTTCCAGTTGTAGTGTGAAAGTTTCACAACAGGATGCAAAGTTATTTGAGTTGGATATTATATGAAAAAAGAAAAAATAGAGTCATAAAGACTCCAAACCTCAGAACAACCCTCAAGTTTTTCTCTCCTCCCGCACCTCTTACCCCATCAATCATCAATTCTTATCAATTCTACTTCCACATCACCCTCACGCATCCACCTGTAGCTTCCATTCCAAAGTCACTCAGTTCAAGTCTTCATCTTTCTTCTTAACTACCATACGGTATAATGATATATAGATTTGCTATGTATACAATCTATAGTAGTATTATAATAGTACCCTCTATCCAGACCCTCTTCCCCATCTCTAAGTTCAACCAACACAATCTTACCTGTTTGCCTAAACACCTAGTTAAATCACTCACTGCTTTGATGGCTTTACACTGTACCCCCCTCCCTACACACACACACACACACACACACACTCATTAACCAAGAGTTCATCACTCTACACTACTTGGTCCTATTTACCTATTCTCACTATTTAACATCTGGGGAGAATTCAGAGGCTGTTTTTCTACTGCTGGTTTAGCATCTGATTTGTCCTTTTTAGAATGCCAACTTCTTCATAAGAAGAGTCTCTATACATAAATCAATGGTATCCTAAGATTCCCTCAGTTTTTCAGGCCACAGACGTTTTAGCCTATGATTTACTCCTATGAAAAGAGTCTAAAAAGTAAGCCTAAAATTATGGTAAAGTCCAAATTCTTTGACCTTATGTGGGATTAATGATAATTTAAGAGTATTCCTATCCTGATTCTGAGTAAATTCAAGGTGAAGAATAAAAATCTCAATTTTCTACTTGAATTGAAACAAAGGGAGTCTATCACCTGGCCTGGAAGAGTGGCCAGAACTTGGTGGCTCCATGGATCTGTATAGAATTTCCCAAGGAACCCAGCTTCGGTGTATTGATATATCCAAGTGGACATCTTTCCGACCTGCTGCATGAGGGTCTAATAACTCTGTCTCTGGAGAAATGTAAGACGTTGGCCCTCAAACTCATCCTGCAGCAAGTCATCAATCCAACTGAACTAAAATGAGACTGCAGTAGAACTCCTGATTCTAATGATCCAAGAGGGGGCTATCCCCTATAAAAACAGATTTTTATAGGGGCTGGGCCCGTGAGCCATGGCCGCTGAGCCTGCGCGTCCGGAGCCTGTGCTCCGCAACGGGAGAGGCCACAGCAGTGAGAGGCCCGCGTACTGCAAAAAAATAAAATAAAATAAACAGATTTCCCCTTTCTAGAAAGGCATGAAGTCACCAGAGTATAATAGTAGAGGAAGTATATATGAACTTAGGAGTGCAACAACTTTGATGCAATTGGTAGACTTGTGCTGAGGGACTTAATATTGTGACATGCAGCCTGTATGGTCCTCAGTTTCCTCATAGATTGAAAAAAAGAAAACCAGGTATAATTATACCGAACTCTATCAGTTACGGCCTAAATAAGAAAAAAACAAATTCCTTCAATTATTTTTAATAGAGGGAGTTTAATGCAGGGAACTGGTTATACAGGTGATGGAAACTGTAAGCCAAAGAGCAGACAATGGGATAATCCAGAGATGAACAAGAGCAGAAAGTTCTACCAACCCGTGTCTGGAGGAACCAAAGGAGAAGAGAGTGTTACTGGAGCCTAGGGGTGGATCCACCAAGTGGAAGCTAGAACTGTGGTCTGCCAGACCCATGGGAACTGGAGCCATAGAGAAGATGCAGCCCAAAGCAGAGAGAGATGGGAGAAATACAACTTCTCTCCCCACCTCACCCTACACTTCCACCAGTGCCTCCCAGTGCCCAAACCCAGCTGGAAACTAGTGGACAGGAGCGGCTAGGAAATGCAGCTCTAAGATCCAGGCCCCTGCAATGCAGAGCAAAGCAGAGGAAGGGCAATCCAGGCTCCAAGACTCCATATAATTACTGTGAGGATTAAATGAAGCATTATATAAAAGCATCCATCAGAAGGCCTCATACATAGTGAGCTTTCAATAAAAGTTTGTTTGTTCAGTACTATACCACTGTGCACACAGAGGACTTGATGGCTTACAATGTTACCAAATCTATAGGTACAAAGTAACACTGCTTGTTATTTTTATTTTTCAAAAATAGTTATTAAAACAAAAACTTCAGCAAAAGTGCATTACCACTTACCAAAGGAGAAGCTGCAGGTGGTATTTATGATTTTCACAGAGGCGTCTCAGTTAAATGAATTTACCTGCCTATTAAATTCTTAAGCTTCCAGCTCTTTCTTCTAATGTGATCACTTCAAGCAGAAACCAATAATCAATTAAATCAGAACAAATGACCAACTGATCTCCAAGGTTGCTTCCGGCTCTCCCATTCTGATTGCTCAATTCCATCAGTTGATAAAATGATGAAAGAATTTGAGGTACGTTCTGCCCTTAGTCAGTTCTGAGTATCAGCTGAATCATTAACAAAAATACAGTTTCTTCCCCAAATTTCAAATACACATGGAGCAAAGTATAAGGCATTTAATCCTCTCAGCTCTGAAAAGGCACCTTTCCAAGATGATTTACTTGAGAAATGCATTTTTCCATACCATAAGTGGACATTAAAGAGACCTACAGTTTGTCTTAGGTTTCATCTGTCTGTGATATAGACATTTATGTGTTCTGGATATAATTCAGTGTGGATTTCTTATTTATAAACTGATAGGGGAATATCTGGTAAATAATAATGCTCTCTACCATACAGAGTAATAATAACAGGACTTATTTATGTGGCGCTTATAATTAGTATCTGGTATTGTTCTAAACACTTTATATGCATAAAATCATTGAATTTTCCTAATAAATTTATGAAGTAGGAACTATTAGTATTCAGCATTTTACAGATTTAAGAACTGAGGCACAGAGAGGTTAAGTAACATGCTTATGGTCACAAAGCTTATAAGTGGGAGAGCAGGGATCTGACCTAGGCAGTCTGGCTCCAGAATCCATGTTCTTAAACAGTACTGTGCTGAGGACAAAAAGACATTCTAACAAGAAAAATGACAAGTCAGACTCCTCTCACTTTTATGCGGATGTCTTTCCTGACTCGCTCCCACCTACCCCTCCAACCTTAATTTGTCCACCAATCCCTCCTGTAATCCTCCAACCACATATGGCTTTCATTCACCCTCATCCTCACCAAGCTCCCTCCCACAGGACCCTTGCATGTGCTGTTCCCTCCACCTAGTATGCACTCTTGTCCCCCTTTTACCTAGTGAAGCTCCTCCATCCCTCAGATCTCCAAATAAGCTCTCCCTGGCTATTAAGCTTGGATCATAGGCTCTCGTGGTACAGAACACCTCCCTTTCCTAGCCTTCTTCAGAGTTATAATCTGACATTTGCTTTACATGATTTGTGTCTGCTTAGCTTCCTGGAATATCCCCAGTGTCTGGAACATAATGGATGTTCAATAAATACTTACTGACTGACTTATAGGTTGACTAATATTTGTCTGTGCCCTGGACTGGGTGCTACATGAAGGAGGAAACCAAGTGTGTTTATGCTTCTGCTACATCCTCAGCACCTAGCTAACTGTCTGACACGAAGTTGATACCTACTGAGCAAACACGTAAACCAGAGCACAGTTTTATTATCTCTACAGCAATTAAGGAAGTTTCCTATGACCTTTTAAAAAAGTAAACCTCCGATCCTGCTAATTTCCAAACAAAAACTTCAATATGATCAGAAGACAGGGATTTCACCACTCTGCCCATGTGGCCCTCAGATCTCACGGGGCAGGCAGAAGCTAGATTTCTGAGGCAGGCTGCAGGGCTCACCTGTCTCCTCCAAGGGTGGCTCACCTCCCCGAACAGGAACTTGGGCACCACATCAACGCAGGTGAGTTCGCATCCTCCAACTTGCCATCCTCTGACCCCTCACCCCTCCAAGGTCCACCTTAGACTATCCACATATTGCTAACAACTGTAATTCTGGAAGAAAGAAAAGCAATGACCAAAAAGGTAATCACTTCCCCAGGCAACTTCTGACAACTTACGTTTTTCTTCAGGTGAAAGGCATGGTAAAGAAGCTCCCTCCTTCTTGGATGGCCCATGAGATGATGCTCTACGCCTTTGAGACCTGTCACCATTGTCACGTCTTCTCCTGAAAGCTATAACCACCTGCTGTCACTAGGCTCAACCTTTCCTCTACAACTGAGAGAAATCAAAGCTGTCTTTCCACCTCAATTTTCAGGAAAGCAATCTGCCTTCCCCACATCAGCAGGAGGCAGAACGTGGTCACTCAGGGTTTGAAACCATCCTTGACCTCTAACCCAAAGGAAGCACAGGGCTTGGAACTCTGACATCCCAGTTTAGAAAGGTTGCTAACCTCTGGCCTAGAAAGCATGCAGCCACTTCAACCCACTGCCAGAGTCAGTGATTAGGCAGGTTCTTGTCATCCCTCCCTCTTCTTTGAGCAAAGACTGTCTTAGAAATAGCGAGACAGATATAGGGGTTGCTAGCAAAAACTAGAATGCAATCTTTTTTAAAAGGGGGGAGCTTTACATAAGCCATACACAAAAGGACAGATACTGCAGGATTCCACTTATATGATGTATCTAGAGAAGTCAAAGTCACAGAGACAGAAAGTAGAACGGTGGCTGCTGGGGATTAGGGAAGGGGGAGCAGGGAGTTATTGTTAATGGGTACAGGGTTTCAGTTTATGATGATGAGAAAGTTCTGTAGATGGATGGTGGTGATGGTTGTATAACAGTGTGAATGGGCTTAACGTCACGGAAGAGTTCATGTAAAAATGGTTAAAATGGCAAAGTTTACTACAACTTTTTTTTCTTTCTTTTTTTTTGCGGTACGCGGGCCTCTCACTGGTGTGGCCTCTCCCGTTGCGGAGCACAGGCTCCGGACATGCAGGCTCAGTGGCCATGGCTCACGGGCCCAGCCGCTCCGCGGCATGTGGGATCTTCCCAGACCGGGGCATGAACCCGTGCCCCCTGCATTGGCAGGCGGACTCTCAACCACTGCGCCACCAGGGAAGCCCACTACAACTTTTTCTAAAAGCAGAAGTTTTATAGGGCTTGGCCTGGGCATTTTAATATCTTTTCAATCTTTTCCTACACTTGCTGGCCAGCAGTTCCTACGGTTAAAACTAACAAACAAATTTCCAAGTCTTTCCTCTCAAGCAATTTCCTTTGTCATATTTCTACTATCCCTCAATATGGGAGCTTTAATATGTTGATTTTCTTGTCCATCAGACTATGTTGTCAATCCAAATAACCCCATAACTCAGTAGTTTCAAATAACAAAAGAAAAAAGGTATTTCTTTTTCTCTCTACATGTCCACAGTGAGTCTATAAGAAGATTTCTTTTCAATTCCATACTGTCCTTGAGCTCAGAAGTTAGAGGATCCCACAGCATCAAAGGACATATAATTATATGCTTTATTTGGGGAGGTAAAAAAATTTGGTCATGGCCTCAGAGGAGTAAAACCTTTCAGAGGGAATAAGCCGATCTTTGAGATTTATTTATTCTAGACTATCTTGCCTCAGAAGACTCTGACAAGTTGGAGCAGATTTTAAAGGTGCTAGAGACCCCATAAATCCACATGCACGGCCTTCACCCACTGACATTGTGAGTTCAAGTGCAGAGCCCCAGGCAAGACCCCCTGACCACTTTATAACAGCCAGATAAACATCCCTGTCAGAGAAGAGCCACTCCATCTAGGCCCTAGGAAGGACAGGGCAAGCTCAGACAGTAGTTAAGGCCAAGCTATTTACTCAGCACACACTGCTTCTCAGAGGCTGGGCATCACATTCAATGTGCAGGACAAAAGTTAGTAGAAGATGTGTACATGGGGACCCCTTTATATACATACATTCGAATGCAAATTAACAAAACCTTCATCTGTGGTCCTCCTTTCCTTTCTGTTTACTTTGAAGCAATACATCAATGTTAGAAAACTCAGGTATCATCGCGCCTTGTATATTCATACAATACACTCAGCTACTGGTAGGCAGAGAAGTGCTGGCTGGCCCTGTCCTGCATTACTTGCTAATGATAGCTTTGGGAAGATTTTCAAGTATCTCCGGCGGATTGAGCAAAATGTTATAACAATCATTAGCTAAAACAGAAAAGGAGCGGTATAAAGTATAAAATCCAGTTTTCAGTGTTGACAAAATAGCAGCCCTGGTGGTATGAGTGAGCACATGAGCATATTCAGCCACTGTTTAAATTTTTATTGCTACTGCCTCCTTCTTGTGATTAATCGGATAGCATAAAGAACATCTCAGTCCCCAGTGGTAAAGTCAGCTTTTGCTTGAAGTTCATGTATGCATTGGCAAACTCTTTGAGAAAGACTCATTTTTAAAGAAATCAACCACAAAAAAATTCCACATCATTATAATGACTCAGGTTCAGATTCTAGGAAGGGATAAACCAAGAGACTGAAAAAGAAGCAGGAGTGAATTGTTTTTTCCTGGAAGTCTATAAACCAGAGGCAGTGGCTCAGGGATAGAACCTTGGATTTTAAAGTCACAGATCTAGATCAAACCATTGCTCTATCATCTACTATCCACAAGATAATGCCCATGTCACAAAGCCACAATAAGTCTCAATTTCCTCACCTATAAAATGAGGAAAACAGCATCTACTTCCTGTTCAGGATGTGAAAATGAAATGAGACAAACCATATAAAGCCCTTAGCAGAATGCCTGGAATACACACTGCAGTGATAGTATTTGATAGAATTGTAAGGAAGGGAATTCCCTGACTAAATTCAAGTCATATCTTAAAAGTTGCCTGGGTGTCCAAGTTGCAGAAAGACCTTGTGAATCTGACTGACATTGTCTTGTCCAAACCCTCAGTGGCATAATTTTCTGGTTTCACAGTTTACTCACCTGGACATCAGGGGTGACAGACCAAACAGCTTGGCTTTGGTGTCTATCTTGATGTGCACTGAAAGCAGTGGGGTTTGTTTGTAGTGATTATTCTGTTGTTGAACTCCAGGGAGAGCCAGTGAACGCTTTGCTAATAAAGCTGTGCCTTTGGCCTCCGGGTTCCCTGAGCATCTCTTAGTGTTTAAGAGAGGGGGACAGTAACACACCTTAATGCCAACAGACTGACGACAAGAATGAAACTTGGAAGAGATCAAGTGTTTTCTGTGGCCTCCCCTATGGACTCAGAGCTCTTGTTGCTGCTGTTTTGTAAACAGAAAGGCCTGCATTTCGATATTTACTTCCAATGTCTTTTCCTCCTTTTGACTAATGGTGTCACTATAACATGTCCTTTCATCTGGCCCAGTAGCCTGAGTCCTCCTCAGTTTCTCATTAGAAAGTAACTCTACACCTTCCGTACTTAACCTCGTCTTTGAATTAGAATCATCTGGAGGGCTTTTAAAAGTCCTGATACACAGGTCACACCCAGACCAATTGAATCTGACTCTCCCACACATCAGGGTATTTCAAAGCTCCCCAGATAATGGCAATGTACAGCCAATGTTGACAACTGCTGTTGGACTAAACAATGTAGATATCCCTGAGTATAACAATACATTGAGAAACAAAGAAGCCGACGTAGAGGTCTGTAATCAGCTAATTCTGAAGATTTACCTGATAAATTGACCAGATAGATGTTGCTGGCAATCAGTTGATATGCACAAACAAAAGTTGAGAATTTATTGCCAATAAACCTGTGCTACAAGAAATGGTAAAGGAAGTTCTTCAGGCAGGATGATATCAAATGGAAATTAGGATGGATACACACACACACACACACACACACACACACACACACACACACACACGCCCTTCTGCTTGCCCCAGTTTGCTATGATTTCTAACTGAGAGAGGTATTTCTGCCCCTCTCTCCTCTCAGGAAGTTTACTGTTTGTGCCCATCTCATTCCCTCAACATCACGGTTCAGGAGATTAAGTAAGTCCTCACAAAAGAGATATTAACCTTTGAGATACCAAAAAAAAAATGGCAGGGAGGGGATTTTCTCCTTATACAGCAGACGAGGGATGGAGTGGCCAGGAACTGGGTGCTCCCAAAGTCACACGAGAGCAGAGAGGAAATTAGAAGGAGCGAGAACCCTTCCATATTTGCTATGTGAAGCCTTCAGATAAGCAACATTAGGCATCTTACAAAACGAGATTTTAATCTAAACTTGTGTTTTGAGGACTCCAATGTGATGAAGTTTGCTGTATTCTGGTTCTATTTTTCAGTTTTCAGGCTCCACAAAGATACTCAAAGCCAGGGATTCCCTACATTTCTACTTCAGAGCCACAATCACATGGATTCCCCAATTCTCTCCCTGTGCTCCAGCTCAGAAGCTAAGACTCTGGATTTGACTCTCACCTCCCTTCAAAGCAGTTTGTTTGCATAGTTTTGCCTGGTTGAAAACTGTCTTTGTATTTTCACTGGCCCAGTTCTTGGCAACGGTGTCTCTTGTGACTGGAGTTAAGAATCCCACTATTGGGCATATACCCTGAGAAAACCATAATTCAAAAAGAGTCATGTACCAAAATGTTCATTGCAGCTCTATTTACGATAGCTCGGAGATGGAAACAACCTAAGTGTCCATCATTGGATGAATGGATAAAGAAGATGTGGCACATATATACAATGGAATATTACTCAGCCATAAAAAGAAACGAAATTGAGTTATTTGTAGTGAGGTGGATGGACCTAGAGTCTGTCATACAGAGTGAAGTAAGTCAGAAAGAGAAAAACAAATACCGTATGCTAACACATATATATGGAATTTAAGAAAAAAAAATGTCATGAAGAACCTAGGGGTAAGACGGGAATAAAGACACAGACCTACTAGAGAATGGACTTGAGGATATGGGGAGGGGGAAGGGTGAGCTGTGACAAAGCGAGAGAGAGGCATGGACATATATACACTACCAAACGTAAGGTAGATAGCTAGTGGGAAGCAGCCGCATAGCACAGGGAGATCAGCTCGGTGCTTTGTGACCACCTAGAGGGGTGGGTGGGGAGGGTGGGAGGGAGGGAGACGCAAGAGGGAAGAGATATGGGAACATATGTATATGTATAACTGATTCACTTTGTTATAAAGCAGAAACTAACACACCATTGTAAAGCAATTATACTCCAATAAAGATGTAAAAAAAAAGAATCCCGAGGCAGAGAGAGCCCTTGAACATGGACCAGTTGAGTCTATAGGACTTGGCGTTGGTGGGCCTGCTTCAAAGGCAGCAATGGAAGCCGGGGAGGGGGCCCAGCAAGTGTGGTGACTGGGACAGACATCAGCTAGGCATGGCCTGGGACCCCAAGTGGTTGTTTGGCTGACTCAGCTCACATACGCGTTAGTGAAAAACAGCTACTCATAAAAGACAAGGTCGCAGTTTGAACCTATGTGTAACAGCAGCCTGTCGGCTGGAGGTGGCGGGGAGGCAGGTGGGGTGAATTCCCTCCGAGGACCCCAAAGAAGATGTGAGAGTTTTCGGGGTTGGGAGCCAAAGCCCTGAGGGCTTGCAGGCCACAACAGATGGGCATCCCCGACAGTCAACAGCACGACTCTGCATCCTCTTGCACCCCTGCATCTGCGGTCCCTTCACCTTCTCTGTCACTTCCTTTTATTCTCAGTGCTTTTTCAAGGTTTGTACTCATTAGGCTGACTTGAGGAAACAGACCAAATGTGTTTTATTTTCAAGGTTTAGAGATGGTCCTCTAGCTCTAAATTCCCTTTAATAAGTAAATATTGGTCTAATTTTATAGACTGTAGACCTATTTCTTACTTTTCTTCTTTTAAGACTAGTATTTCGCCCTCTTAAAAAGGTTGTTCCTCTAGTCTCATTTCTTGCCCATTTCTCCCGTCTGCCAGCTCTCAGTCACTGTAACCAGCTGCTTATTTTAATAATGGTGGGACTACATTTTCTTACCCTATTGGGTGTTAGGTGCTCTTTTTTTCTTTAGTCAATTCCCTCTCTGTGACTCAGTTTCCTCATCTGTAAAAAGGGGTAATAAAAGTGCCATCTTAGAGGGCTACTACGAGGATGAACAAGTTAATTCACGTAAAACACTTAGAACAGCGTCAAACGATGTTAGTTATTGTTACTTACAGTTTGTTGTTGGCTTGGAAATGTAAGTGGGGTCAGAGGAGAGTGGAGGGGGTGGACAAAAGGGAGACCACAGTGATACTTGAAACTTCTCCTAAATACCGTCATCCCTCAGTATCTGGGGGGATTGGTTCCTGGGCCCCTGCAGATACCACAATCCATGCATGCTCAAGCCCTTCATATAAAATGGCATAGTATTTGCATATAACCTGTGCACATCCTCTTGTATTCTTTAAATCATCTCTAGATTACTTATAATACCTAATGCAAGGTAAATGCTATGTAAATAGTTGTAAATACAATGTAAATGCTATATAAATAGTTGCCAGCATGGGACAAATTCACGTTATGCTTTTTGGAACTTTCTGGAAGTTTTTAAAAAAATATTTTCCATCCCTGGTTGGTTGAATATGCAGATGCAGAACCACAGATACGGAGAGCCAGCTATACAATCCATAATTTTACTGGATGAGAAGTTCAAAATCCAAGATGGATATTTTGGATTACTTCCCCTTAAGGCCATTAATCACCTGGTATTTGTCTAAATTTTAGTAGTTTTCAATCTCCTGCATTCAAGCTGGAGAAGCTAGCCTTGTACTTTAGAACCCTGAGTTTAGTGGTTCATTGGCTGGAAGTGCTTAGTTTCATCAGAGCCGGCACTGAAGTCAGTTTCTCCAGCTCTTGAATGCTGTGCGTATCTTCTGACCCACCAACGCCGGAAGGGTCAACTGACTCCCTAGCTGACTGCCTGCCTCTGCTGATTAAAGAGACCTTTTATTAGACCATAGCACCTTCTAAAATGTGCTCCTTTAATCCTTCTTTAGCCACATAATTTATGGTCTGTTCATAGCCTCCTCCACACTGGGTGTTTTCCTGGCCCCTCTCTTAGGCTCACCCCTCATTTTTTAGAAGATGTTTTTTCCATCTACTCTGATGACCAGCTGCCCTCTGCCAGCTGGCCCCAGAGGGCTGTTATCCAAACACCTGGCTGTTTTGATCTGCACACATTTTTCCAGGACTTGTAATAAAGCGTTTAAAAAAATAGTGGTCAGATGTTCCTTTTCACTTTCTCTTCTCAATGGCTAAGACAATTGCCCCTTTTTGAGTCCTTTAGGAAAATCAAATCTACAAAGAACCACCCTCAACCTCAAAGAAGAGCAGAGTACTGATCAGACTCAGGGCATCCAACTTTCCGAACTTTTTTTCCATCTTAATTTAAGTGAGCTTACAATATTCTTTTCCTGCCTATAATCTTCTATTAAATGAATATCACATTTTATCAGCAGCCAAATGTGCCAGCAATCCTTCATGCTATGTCTATATGGAGTTTCCCTTATGCTCCTCCAAGCATGGTGCTAGGAGCTGGGGACAAATCTGACATAGAGTCTGCCCACCTAGAGCTTATAACACCACCCTTGGCCTCCAGATAACTTTGAGAAAAACAGAGAAATTGTTTTCTATTTTTAATGTCAAAGGATGTGTGACCTTACATCCTAGTTCTGCCACTTCCTATTTGACTTTTGTAGCTTCATTAACTTCTCTGATGCTTTTCTAAAAATGTCCTCTCTCTCTAAAAGGGGTAGTACCATCTACCTCACAGGGTTGTTATATATATCTGATATTAATGTATTTCAAACACAGTGCCTTAGCAATGAGCAATAAATAAATGGTAGGTGATAACTGACTGGTGTCTTCATTACAATGTGTGGTAAAGTGTAATCGTAATGAAAAGTACATCTGAATCCCGCACGTTCTGAGAGTGGTATACAGGACAAATTCACTTAACTAGTGAATAAACTTAGTTACCAGCCTACCAGCTCTGCTGAGTTGCTACTTCTTGTTAGTGACTGTTAAAGTGGCAAAATCTTTGTTTCTTTGTTAAGAAAAAAATGTCCATCGCATGATAAATGCTTATGTCTTTCCGTGAAAATATAATTTGGGAGAAAGCCAATGAGCTGTTTAAATACTTCCATATTTGTAATTTTAGGGAATATTTGAAGATCTTAAACATATTCCCTGTAGATACCAATGTTTTGTGATACTCTAAAAATCACATGTTATTGTTTTACAACTCTTATAGAGAGGTTAGCTTTTATTTTTATTTTTGGCGGTACGCGGGCCTCTCACCACTGTGGCCTCCATTGCGGAGCACAGGCTCCGGACGCGCAGGCTCAGAGACCATGGCTCACGGGCCCAGCTGCTCCGTGCATGTGGGATCCTCCCGGACCGGGGCACAAACCCGCGTGCCCCGCATTGGCAGGCGGACTCTCAACCACTGCCACCAGGGAAGACCGAGAGGTTAGCTTTTGCTAAGTGAAAAAGTGAGACATAATTTCCAACTGAAGAAAGTGATAAGACCAGGAATCAGTTGGCAAAATGAGAAAAATAGTGGCTCCCACTTCCTCTTCTTTCTTAAGATTTGATGGTTAGGGGAGGAATCAAGGGCTCCACAAACAAACAGGAACTTCTTCCACACACAACTCCTTAAACCTCAGGAAAACGAGCCACTATTCCAGGAAAATGAAATGGAGTTCTAATCTTCTAGCCGCTAAGACACCTTCGGCGGCTTTGTGAATTGTCAGCTTTGGTAGCACAATCATTCCTAGTTGATCAATAGAGGATCAGCTGAGATATTTCCAGGGAATATTTGTCATGGCTGCCATGGAAGTGTGCACTCAAATCCTCACCGAGGATTTAGTTGACTTGTGGCTTCCAGCTCCAACGCCGTGCTTCCCCGCAGCCAGTTACGGAACATGGTAAGGGGAACAGGAATGAGAGCCAGCCCATTCCTGCCCATGGAGGGATTCTTCTAAGAGACGCCTTTGCTTAGGAAACCCATCGTCCTGGCTGAGACTTTCTTAGAACTGGGCTACATTCAGAAGCCCTACCTATCCAATCCTTCCTTTCTTTCACAAGTGGCAAAGCTGCACTGTAGTCTGAAGACCCTCCCTTTCTGCAACAGCTCCCTTTCTCCCTTCCCCTTTATCTTCATGGGCATTTCCCCCAATAAAGCCCTTGTAGGTCTTATCCCATCTTGGCTGCTTCTCAGAGGATCTGAAAAGACATACAGTTCTGTCCACCAGGTGAGATTCACAAAATAATTGGGTATATTAGCTTCTGGATGACAAATCAATTAGTGGTGGTTGCCTGGATCATCACCTCATGAGGGTTTCTGACAGTAATTCTGAGCCCCAAGGAAGGTGTGCTACAGTTGATTAGCAATGTCTGCAATGGGCACAGAGTGGGATGGGAAGGCACATATTTCATGTATTTGTCCATCATGATCAGAGGGCTAGTCCAGGATTTTAAATAGCCTTACACAGGTAATTCAATGCTGTAATATTGAAAAAGTTGCAAAATTGCAGTTAAAATGCAGAACTCTGACTAAATATCGGGCCCTCTGAACTTAACATATTCTCCTCTGAATGGCAAACTAAAAGAGAAGAAAAGTACCTTCTTTTAAGCCTCAGTTTCTTCATTTATAAAACAGGACTTAAATATTTCCTGCCTCCTGAAATGATTATGAAGTTTAAATGAGATTATACTAGGAAATTTTATAGGCTACTATTTTGTGAGAATTCAATAAATGTTAATGTGCCACTTGGGACATTAAACCATAATTTTAAAGTGCATATCTTTTTACTTTCATACTGATTAATAGCTTGTTCAAGGCAGCCCAGCATGGTTTGCTCATGCATTTAACTAATGGATATGACAAACTCAGCCAAAGTAATAACATGGTTGGATTCTTCCCTTTCCTTTTGTAATGTGGGAGGGTGACAGGGGTCACACTGCTATTAAATGTTCAGGTCATTTACATAGTGTATAAATGATGGTGAGACAAATAACATTCTTTGAATTAGGGAAGGATAGCCCTTTAAAAATATTTTTTCCTCACTGATAGTCTCTCGGGCATAATATCATAAGTCAATAATGACCTTGTGGCACTCCCTATGTACTCAATAAAAAGTTCTCATCTAAATAAATAAACTCTTAGAATTCATAAGGGGCACTAACCTTAAACTGGTAGGACTTCCTTTTCTAAGAAAAGAATAATGTGCTTCTGGTCAGCTCCTTCTCTCAGGTCTCACCTGGAACCTTCACTCCTCTTCACGAACACACCCCCTGGCTTGTCCAAACCACTCCCTACACACACACACACACACACACACACACACACACACACACACACACAAGTTCATAAACAGGAACTTCTAGCTTGCCACTATTTCACTGAGAAAATTAAGCTATCAATCCTCAACTCTCTAAAATTTCCTCCCCACCCCTATAAATGTGTCTACATCCACACCCATCCCCAATCCTTTCTGGGCCCTCTTCCAGCAAGATTAATCCTCCTTCAGGAAGCTTGATCCTTTCCTGTAAGCCAGAATCGGGATAAGCTCTCATTCTTCCTCCTTTAATTTAGGTTCCTCATTATACCAACCTCTTACTCATCATCTCTTATTTTGTTTTTTTTGTTTTTTTTTTTTTTTTGCAGTACGCGGGCCTCTCACTGTTGTGGCCTCTCCCGTTGCGGAGCACAGGCTCCGGACATGCAGGCTCAGCGGCCACGGCTCACGGGCCCAGCTGCTCTGCGGCATGTGGGATCTTCCCGGACCGGGGCATGAACCCGTGTCCCCTGCATCGGCAGGCAGACTCTCAACCACTGCGCCACCAGGGAAACCCATCATCTCTTATTTTGAAGAGCTTTCTTTTGACCCCATGTCTCCTTGCATCCTGTCTATCCTAGGCCAGTTCCTCATAGCTTCAGGCTCTACTTTTACCTGCCAACTGTTCTTCGAACACTGCAATCTGATCTCTACTATTACAGCTCAGCCCTCTGAAACCATCCTGACAAAGGGCACCACTGACCTCATCATCAAATCCTATGGACATTTTCAGTCTTTATCTTACATGATTGCTTGGAAGCTTTTGACACTACTGACCACTTCCTTCTAGAATGTCCTTCACTGGTTTCCATGCCATCACTCCTTCCTTGTACTCTTTCTATTTCTAATATGATGCTTTCTTGGTCCTCCTTGACAACTCTTCTTCCTCTGACCATTCTTTCATAATTCAGCCAACAATTAGTTATCGAGCACCTGCTATGTGTCAGGCGCTCTGCCAGGGACTGGTGTGAAATGTTGAACAAGACACAGGCCTTACCAGCAGGACCTAAGCATAAAGGAAACAGAGAAGCAAAAAGTCCATTTTACTTAATGTAGTTACCCTAGGAAAGCACATGGAAGGGGCACTTTGCCTGGGGAGGGGATTACTTTGGAGGTGGGTCTTAAGGGACCAATAGGAGTTTGCTAGACACAGAGAGTTGAGCAAGAGAATGAGGCAGGGGACAATCCTGACAGAGGGAACAGCATGTGCAAAAGCCTCAAGGTTAAGATAGCACGTGTGTTCAGAGAACCTCAAGTGGTTTAATTTGACTGGTATGTAGATTGCTGAGAGCAAGTGGTGTGAGATGAGGTCGGAGAGATAAACCGTGCCCTGATAATAAAGGCCCACTAAAACACGTGCTTGGATCTCTTTTCAATTTCATCCATTCCTGCTGCTACAGCTAAACCTGTTATGTTCCTGACCCCTAAATCCATAGCATTGGTCAGATCCTCATTCCTCAGCACTGAGGCCACATGTCCAAAAGCCAACCGTATACCTTCATCTGTATGTCTTATAGGCACTCTCATATATTGGAAACAAAACTCATTATAATTTAGCCCTTTCACTGCCAAAACAAACCAACAAACAAAAAATAAATAAATAAAGCAAAAAGCCTTATGCTCTTCCTTTACTCCTATCTCAATGCATAGCATCACCCTAGTAATAAAGCAAGAGGGCTTCCCTCATGGCGCAGTGGTTGAGAGTTCTCCTGCCGATGCAGGGGACACAGGTTCGTGCCCCGGTCCAGGAAGATCCCACATGCTGCGGAGCGGCTGGGTCCGTGAGCCATGGCCGCTGAGCCTGCGCGTCCGGAGCCTGTGCTCCGCAACGGGAGAGGCCGCAGCAGTGAGAGGCCTGTGTACTGCAAAAAATAAATAAATACAAACTAAAAATAAATAAATAAAAATAAAGCAAGAAACCTGGGGGTCACCCCTGAATTGTCCCTTTTCCTCACACAGTAAACAGGTGGTGACTAAGGTTCCATAAAGTAAACTTTAATATTTCTATCATTTGTCTCTTCCTCTTTTTTTCTCCAGTTCTGGTGTAGTTCAGACCCTGCCATCATTCCTCACCTGAGCAATGGCTCTTCACACATTCATCTCCCTGCTTCTAACTGGAGAGTGTCCAGCCTATCCTTTACAAAGTTCATAGAGTGATCTATCTAAAACAGTGCTTCTCCAACTTAATGTTACCAAAATATCATCTAGAGAGTTTACCAAAACATGAACTGCTGACTCTGAGACTCTGATTCAGTAGCTTTGGGTGGGGCCTGAGAATTGACATTTCTAATAAAGCTCTCAGGTGTTGGCAATGCAGCAAGTACACAGCCCACGCATGGAGTCAGACTGATCTAAAACGAACCTGATATGGTTACTCCACTGCTGACATGCCTTGATGCCTCTCCATTGCCTACAGCACAACTTACAGCTGCTCCACTTTGGGATTTAAGATGCTGATGATCTAGCCACTGCCATCCTTGGCCACCTTGTTTTTCATCCCATCCCTCCCCACCACACGTGCCATTCACAGCTATTCTGAGCTACTTAACAGCTTCCTGAATTTACTCTGCCTTTGTTCATTCTCATAAGTCAGCCCAGAATCCCTCTCACCAGCACCCCTGGCCTCACTGTTCTCTCCCTGGCAAACACCTAATCACCTTTTAAAACTCATCTGTGATAGAGCATCCACCATGGATCCTCTATAAGCCACCTTCCACCTTGTTCCAAAAGAACTGACAACCATCTCTTCTCTGACTCCACTCTTTCTGTACTTATATTTTTCATTAATCCATACACACTTCACTTTATACATTTATGTAACTATCTGTTATTTGTCTACTTCACTATGTTCTTCAAGGGTGGGGAGTATGACTCATTCATATTTACATCCACATATACAACACAGTACCCACTGCCTCACAATTGCTCAATAAATGTTTGCTGAATAACCAAAAATCATAACAATTACAATTTATTAGGTTCTTATGATATGAAAATCACTGTGCTATGCACCATACACACACACACACACACACACACACACACACACACACACACACAAATTAATCTTCACAAGCTTATGAGATAGGTATATAATAATCCCCATGTTACAGACAAGGAAACCAAGGTTTATAGAATTCAAATAGTTTTCCCAAGGTCACAGATCCAGTAAGTCACATATCTAATAAGTGATAGAACCATAAACTGAACCCATGTCTTATTCCAGACTCCAACCACTCACTCCTCTGCCTTCCTGAAGTGTAATTATGTCATCAAATCAGCATGTTGCCAACGATTCCATCTCAACATCACATTATCCTATAGTTAAGAAACTTGAACATTAAATTAAGAAGGAATAACCTGAATACGAGACTCCACTAAATAAATCCACAAAACACCTCACACGGCTTATACAGGTTTTTATTGCTTTCGTTTTCAGCATTTTCACTTGAAATTTTAAAATAAGAAATTAAGAATACCAGCAATAAATAGCTAAGCCATCATCCTATATTTTTTAAGAGAAAGCAGAAAGTCCTCTCTAATAATAATAATTATTATAATGGCTTTATTCTACCCAAGCATTTCTCAAAGAAGATTAGCTCTTGGACATGCTCTAGGAAACATAAACGGTCAAATAAATTTAGAAACTCTGCGCCACAGTCTGCCTCCTGAAGATTCACAATGAATGTATGTTAAGAACTTTCAGAAATCCCGCAGTTTAGGTTTTAAAAAAAGTTAAATATATCCCTTGAGTGTCCCACACATATTTGAACATAGAATCCTTTAAGAACTAATGCCCTATGGAATACACTGCAGGGAACACTGATTCTAGCCATGTCTTTTTTTTTTTTTTTAAACGTCTTTATTGGAGTATAATTGCTTTACAATGGTGTGTTAGTTTCTTTTTGACTTAAAATAAATGGCATGAAGCTGAATGGCAGACATTCTTTGCAACGTACATATGCTTTGAACTGAGCCAGGCCCACTCGTGGGCTCCTTCGTGTAGGCTCATTACTTTCATTTTCTTTAAGCATCAGAGCTATATTTTTACTACTTTACTTGCAGACTCTTACAATTGCATATCATTTCTTCAGATTAGAGAGGAATTTTTTGTAGTCACATAAAATCACATTTTTATTGTTTATGCCAATTTTGTTATTATGTCAATCACAAAAGGATGTAAAATTCTTGAAGGAGCTGGTACATAAGGTAAAACGGAAGGGAATATAAAAAAGCTAAGGGTAAATTAGCATTATACTAGTTAGAGCTATGCCCCAAATTTAGCTCTAACTTTCTAATGGCTAAAACAAAGAACAAAAGACATGTTACAAGATGAGTCATGTCTTTAAGGGGAAAGCAAGCCAACTACCCAGGAGTAACATGGGTTTTCCTGGTAGTGAGACCAGAGAGCGACGTCGCCTGTGGGATCTCAGAAAGGGGACATTGTGGGGTGTGGTAGAGAAGGCTCTCGAACATATCTCATAGTAAAATCATCAGCTGTTGCTGATGAAAGCCTGTACTGCAAGCCAAGAGCAGTTCAAATTCTTTTTTTTTAACCATTTTTAAAAATTGAAGTTTAGTTAATTTACACTGTTGTGCTAGTTTCAGGTGTACAGCAAAGTGATTTTATATATATATATATATATATATATATATATATATATATATGAGAGAGAGAGAGAGAGAGAGAGAGAGTCTCTTTCAGAT
>NW_020172362.1:718900-742347 GCF_003031525.2 Neophocaena asiaeorientalis asiaeorientalis
TTTTTCAGATTCTTTTCCATTATAGGTTATTATAAGATACTAGGTATAGTTCCTTGTTCTATACAGTAGGTCCTTGTTAGTTATCTATTTTATACACAGTAGTATGTATATATTAATCCCAAACTCTAGTTTACCTCTCCCCACCCCACAATACCTCTGCCCCTGCACTATCCCCTTTGGCAACCATGAGTTTGTTTTCTATCTGTGAGTCTATTTCTGTTTTGTAAATAAGTTCATTCATATCATTTTTTTAGATTCCATATATAAGTGATACCATATGGTATTTGTCTTTCTCTGTCTGACTTACTTCATTTAATATGATAATCGCTAGGTCCATCCATGTTGCTGCAAATGGCATTATTTCATTCTTTTTAATGGTTGAGTAATATTCCATAGTGTGTATATACCACTTCTTTATGCATTCATTTGTCAATGGACATTTAGGTTGCTTCCATGTCTTGGCTACTGTAAATAATGCTGCAATGAATGTTGGTGCATGTATCTTTTTGAATTATAGTTTTGTCTGGATATATGCCCAGGAGTGGGATTGCAGGATCATATGGTAGTTCTATTTGTAGTTTTTTAAGGACCCTCCATACTGTTCTCCATAGTGGCTGTATCAATTTACATTCCCACCAACAGTGCAAGAGGGTTCCCTTTTCTCCACAGCCTCTCCAGCATTTATTATTTGTAGACTTTTTAATTATGGCCATTCTGACCAGTGTGAGGTGATGCCTCATTGTAGTTTTGATTTGCATTTCTCTAATAATTAGTGATATTGAGTATATTTTCATGTGCCTGTTGGCCATCTGTATGTCTTCTTTGGAGAAATGTCTATTTAGGTCTTCTGCTCCTTTTTGGACTGGGTTGTTTGTTATTTTTTTATGTTAAGCTGTATGAGCTGTTTGTATATTTTGGAAATTAATCCCTTGTTGGTAGCATCTCTTGTAAATATTTTCTCCCAGTCTGTAGGTTGTCTTTTCACTTTGTTTATGGTTTCCTTTGCTGTGCCAAAGAGAGAAGTTCAAATTCTGAAGTGCAATCCAGCTAAAGCGCTTCAACAAAGGCTGATAAAGGTGGAGGTAGACAGTCTTCTTCATCCAAGGGAAAAGTGTTTTATATCTGGAGCAGTGGGTGGATTGTAACACCCGCAAATGTTCCGTTATAATTACGATTTCTTGCAACCAAGCTTTTGGCAGGGATTAGACCAGAAAAAGATCAGGTACTCAAGGTTAGACAATCTGTGTTGTTGATTCAAAGCAGATCTATATGCTTTGACATTGAACAGTGGCCCGGGGTACATGAGAATAACAGCCAGCTTCAGGAAATATCAGTATGGATATAAGGAACATGAGTCCATTTGAAAAGATTCAAGACCCCCAGATACCTGGGGGAGGTGCAGGGAGGGAGGTTCCACTTAGCTTGCAGAATCTGTGCTGGGTGAACCTGTCCCCTTGGCAGCCCATGAGTCAGCTGAACAATCTTGCTTGCTGTCTACCCCTCATCTCTGGCTCTGTCCAATAACATTTCAGTGGCTCTCCAGTGTTCCTTCTGCCCACACTGTTTGACTAAACTCTTTGATCCAGACCAGCACAATTAACTTTCTGACAACAGCATCACTGACAATGTATAACATGAAACCACACGGAAGAAAATAAGAGCAGGTTATTTTCTGGCCCTTTAAAATTAAGCCTGAGAAATGCATGTTTTATTAGTACCCTGGCCCTCTCAATGCCTCACCAGCTGACAGAGGCCATGCTCAGGTAAATTTGCTTTGGCTTTTCCTATGCAGCAGTTTAAGACAGCTCTGAAGATGAAAACTGCACCATAAATAATTTGGAATGCCCCTGATGGACAATTTGCAGAGCACAGCCTGGACCTGATATGTTTAAGAAATCACTTAAAAGTGAGAAAATCAAGTCGCAGGAACTAATTCGAAAAGATACATGCACCCCTATGTTCATAGCAGCACTATTTACAATAGCCAAGACATGGAAGCAACCGAAATGTCCATCAACAGAGGAATGGCTAAAGAAGATGTGGTATATATATATATATATGTATATATATATATATATGTATATATATATTTACATATATATTTGAATATTATATATATATATAACTGAATCACTTTGCTGTATACCTGAAACTAACAAAATATTGTAAATAAACTATACTTCAATAAAAAATGGTTTAAAAAAAGTCACACAAAAAATTAAAATTAAAAAAGGAAGAGAATTGAGTTTTAGAAACCAAATAGATTGGCCTCATAGACTTTTCTTAACCTAAATAAGTATTTTTCAAGTTATCTCACCTCTTTTCTCTGTCTCTATCAACTTCCTTCTCAAGACAAGCAAACAGAAAATAGTGTAAAACATAAAGGCTAACTCTGAGCTAGTTAGGTAATAGCAGTTCACTAAGAGAATTTTATAGGGATTTAAAATTCTCCATGACAACTGTCATTCAAGATTTCAATTTGTTTCAGCCACCAATCCTGCTTTTAGTGGATTTGGTGCTTATAGAACTGGGAGGTAGAGGCTTCTACTTTCTTCTCTCACTTGCTGAAAGGAAAACTCTCCAAGTCCGTTTATATTTATATAATATTTATGAGGGATTTGAATATAAAGCTTTGATGAACCGAAAATGGATCCTATGGCATGTGTGAAAAGGTTAATGAAAGGCCGGCTGTATCAGCAAACAGAAGTTTACTATGTTGCTGGGAATGTCTTAATGTCACATTTTCATTAAAGAAATAATCATTCTTTCATTAAAGAAATAATTATTTGCAATTTGGTGGCATTAAGGGAGAATTCATTACTTAGATCAGGAATCACATCTGTCTTGCTTTTTCTCCAGCTCCTAGGGATTTATTTGACATTAGAAATGGAAAAATCAGACTGTCTATTCCTTTTATTTAAATAAGCATGCACAAAAGTAAATAAGCAAGCAAACGCCTTTTCCTCAGGGGAAAAATCTCTCGTAATTAATCATCATTAAGTACATCTTCTGCAATCCCGGCCCTGACTGGTCACTTCTCATGGATATTTCACCTTGTTTTATTTTTCACGGTAAATTGTGATAAAAATGAACCTCTTCTGGGGATATATGTATAGGTATAGCTGATTCACTTTGTTATAAAGCAGAAAATAACACACCATTGTAAAGCAATTATACTCCAATAAAGATGTTAAAAAAAAATGAACCTCTTCCTTTTTTTTTCAATGACTTTTAACTACACTTTACTTGAATAATCCTTTCTGCCACCATAATCTTTTCTTCTTCTGATGCTGTTCCATCTCCAAAATCTTATACTCCAAAATGTCACATTCTGACCACAAAATACTATCCCACCAGCCCTCAAATCCCTAACTCTGAATACCTTTGTATTTAGACTTCATTCTGATTTCATATGGATTGACTTCTCACTTTTCTCCTCCAAGCTTCATTTCCTGCTCCCAGGATTGGCTCAACAAGCCATGACTACTTCAACTCCTCACTGACTACCATCTATAATTCCTTTACCCACTTAAACATTTTCCTTGCACCTGCCCTTCAAATTCCTTAATTCACAGACCATCTGCTTTCTGTGTTCCTCTCCCCAGACCATGGATCACTTTTGGAAAAGATTATACCATAATATCAACTGGTACAGCTTATGGTTCCAAGCTTAGCAGACTGTAGGACCACCCAGCAATTCTTTGGCCTGAGCTAGTGAACTTTCTCTTGCACTCCACCCAATATTTCAATATTTCATCCTTATATTAGAACCCCTTATCCCATCCCTTATTTGCTGCTCTCAGAAGATGAGCTTTAGTCTTACTTCACAGGAAAAGAGGCCACCAAGCATGAATCGCCTCAATGTCCTCCTCTTCCACACCATCACCAGAACTATCCATAGTTATGCTTCTCCCAACCTCATTCCCTGTCATGGTTGAGGACTATATATTCCCCTTTCTGTGCATCAATTTATCTTTTCCAACATTCTTTGGGCCTCCCCACGCCTTTTCCTCCCATATTTTAAGCTTTTTTTCAATAGCCCCTTCCTCTCAATCTACAAAATTTTCTCATCCCTTTCCAATTAATAAAAACCATCCTTCAAGTCAGTGTCTTCCTCTAGCCAATTCCCCCATTCTCTCATCTTCTTCTGGCCAAGCTCTACAAAGAATAATCTACAGACACTATCTCCATTTCTTTACTGCACATCCATTTCCCCACCCACTTAAAACCCTTCCAGCCCTTTAGCCACTTTCCTGAGACTCTTCTTATTCACATCCACCAAGGGCGTCTTTACTGACCAGTCTAGCGACATTTCTCAGTCCTAATCTCACTGGCCTTGCTGCACCCACTGTCACAGCAGTTTGCAGCCCCTCCCTTCCTAACCTCACCCCCAGATTCTGTAACAATACTCTCTCCTCGTTCTCCTATCATTTGATGTTCCTTTTGGGTTTCCTTCTCTTCTGCCTGACCTGTTGGTGCCCCCAGGGTTCCGTATTAGCCTTCTTACTTTGTACTGTGCCTGCTCTCTTGGCCTGTGCTGCTCATTCTTGGAATCACCTTCTGCTCTCACTTGTACACAGTTGATTTCCAGATCTGTCTCCCCAGGACAGAGCTCCTGACAGAGACCCAGACTTATTATCTGACTGCCTATTACAACTTGGATATTTTCATTCAACAGGTTTGAAACTTATGATGCCTTCCTACTCTTTTCTACCTCCTAAATTTCTGAGTTTAGTTAATGACCTCACCATCTACCCAATTCCAAAAATTAGAAACTTGAAGGAGTTAACTATGACCCTCGAATGGATCCCCCACTCTAATCAGTCCCTATGTTTTTGTAATTCTACATCACAAGTATCTCTGAAGTTCTTTTCTCTCTATCATTACTTAGTTCATCAGATACTAAATGACCTCCTGATTAACTGATTCTGATTGGCCTCCCTTCCTTGAATCCCTTGTCCGAAATTCCCACTCACACGTAACATGGTGACCTTTGTAGCTCGACCCTGTGCTGCTCCTCTAAGCTCCATATTCATATATCCAGATGCCGACTCCACGTCACCATGTGAATGTCTCAAATGCATCTCAAAGTCAAGATGTCCAGATGGAATTTATGATTTGGGTTCAATAATCTTGTCTGCTACATCAGTGAGTAACACCACTTTTTAGCCATTATGCAAGTCAGAAACCTAGAAGCTGTCCTTGATACTCCTCTATCACCCCATATCCAACCCATGACCAGGTGGTTTCCATCTTACTTCCTAATTGTTTTGGGGGTTTTTTTCAGATGAATTTTTATTGTGGTAAAATACACATAACATAAAATTTACCACATTAACCATTTTAAAGTTCAATAGTAAGTACATTCACTTTCCTATGCAACCAATCTCTAGAACTTTTCCATGCAAAACTGAAACTCCATACCCATTAAACAACAACTCTCCATTCCCTATTCCCCCCAGCCACTGGAAACCACCATTCCATTTTCTGTCTCTATGACTTTGACAACCCTAGGTACCTCATATAAGTGAAATTATACAGTATCTGCCCTTTTGTGACTGTCTTATTTTACTTAGCCTAATGACCTCAAGGTTCATCCATACTGTATTATGTGTCAGAATTACTTTCCTTTTTCAGACTGAATAATATTCCATTGTATGGATATACCATATTTTGTTTAGCCATTTATCTGTTGATGGATGCTTGGGTTGCTCCCACCTTTGGGTACTGAGAATAATGCTGCTATGAACATGGGTGCATAAATATCTCTTTGATTCCTAGTTTTCAATTCTTTTGCACATATACCTAGAAATGGAATTGTTGGACCATGTAATAATTATATTTTTAACTTTTTTTTATAAATTGCTACACTCTTTTTCCATAGTGGCTGCACCATTTAACATTCCCACTAGCAGTGCACAGGGTTCCAATTTCTTCACATCCTTAAACAATATTTATGATTCTCTGGTTCTTTGGTAGTAGCCATCCTAATGGGTGTTAAGTGAACCTCTTAATTCTGGAATCCATTTTTTCCATCTCCACTGCCACAAGCCTGGCTTGTAGCAATCCCACAGAAATGCATACGCCTGGATCTACTCTATGCATCCTTTAATCCATTGTCCACACCACAGATAGCGTGACCCTTTCAAATACAAATATGATTATGTTACCTGCTGAATTAAAAATCCCTCAATGGTTTTCTGTTGCTATCAGGATTAAGATACAAATTCCTGTCCTAGTCCACACTCATCTATTCCCTGCCCACGTCTCCCACCTTGCTGCATGTCAGTCTCCGTTGCTCTCAGCTCTCCAGCCACACAGGCCTCCTTCAGTTCTCCAGTGAATGTGGACTATTCCCTCCCACCCAGATGATGGGGGTAGAGGGATGAAGAGAAGGGAGAAGGACGGAAAAAGAGGAGGGAGAAGGACGGAAAAGGAGGAGGGAGAGGGAAGTGTTCAGAGAACTAGCTGACGGATCATAGTCTAGCTGCTCTTCTTTACTGAGACTAATACTCTTTTGGCTAATATTCCTTGATCTGCTTCTTTGCTTTGCTGGATGGACTGAAAGAATACATTCTAATCATATTTTCTTTTACATATGGGGTGAAGGAAGACTCTGGGCTAAGATTTGTAGCCCATTTCATATCACTCTCAACTGAATTGGTAGGTGTACCAGCTGGCTTACCAAGATACCATATACCATAAACTGGGTGGCTTAAACAACAGAAAATTATTTTCTCACAGTGCTGAAGGCTAGGAGTCCAAGATCAAGGTGTCGGCCGTGTTGGCTTCTTCTGAGACTCCTCCCACTGATGGCGATCTTCTCTCTCTGTCTTCACATGGCCTTTCCTCTGTACATGTCTGTATCCAAATTTCCTCTTCTTATAAGGACACCACTCACATAGGATTAGGCCCCCCACCAATAACTTCACTTTGACTTAATTACCTCTTTAAAGACCTTGTCTCCAAATATAGTCATTTGTAAGGTATTGGATATGAAGACTTCAACATCTGACTTTGGGGGTGGACACAATCAGCCCACAACAGAAGGTGAATGTGTAGAGCTGTGTGGTAGGAATCAGCAGGGTCCACCCTTTCCCTTCTCTTGAGATGTGTCTTCATTTGCATTCCTCACAATGATGCCCGAAGAATTTCAAGCGAGCTAGTTTCTAAAGCTTGGAGTCTTAATTTAACGTTACACAAAGTCCTAAAGTTTTCAGAAACACCATGGAGTGTTTTACACACTTACTGGAAAAAAAGAGACAACTATGTGGATGTCATATTCTTGGCAATCTCATTCATAAATTTATTTTATTTGTGAATGTATTAATAGTACATCTGTTTTCATGGAAGACTTGAGAGTCTACATCATCTAGTCATTCCTGTGGATTGAGCTCCAGGGAAGAGCTGCCAGAAGTGGTCCACCCAGGAATCATGGCCAGAGCTCCTTTTGCTTTGTGCATGAAGCCTGCCCTTCTGCAACCACCAGGCCCACTGCCAGCGGGGGGTACATTTCACAGCTCTTCTCGCCTTGCCCAGCAGCAGCAGCCTCTCTGGCAAGAAGCCCCTTTGGCTTCTGAGCAGCATATTTGCGGCAATCCCTTGCCTGCTGCCACTGTAACAACAGTGGTGAGAACCACATCTCACAGCTGCAAAGCCCCAAAGTCCTTTCCCTACTCCTCTGACCCACTTGGCACTTGGGCCCAAGACCTTCTCCATTCCAGCAGCTTTCTGTGACCTCTACATACACACGCGCACACACACTCCTCAGATAGGGAAGGATGCTCAGCCAGTATCTTCCCCTCGAAGAACAGACACTGCAATTCCTCTGGGACTTTAAAAACATCTCCCCTCTAATTTCTGAATGGAGTCGATTGAGGCACCAATCACCATTTTATCAGGAATAAGCGCCTACTTCATCTTCACCAATGAACAGTCCAGGGGTCCAAAGTCTAGAAGTAGGAGAGGGGGCAGAACAGTTCACGCTTTCCTCATCTTAGAGCTGAAAGAACTCAGTAGACTATTAGGACTCAAAAGAGAGACTGACAATAAAGACTCAGGCAGAGCTGGTACCCACCTCCTGCACTGAATTCTTGCCATTGACTTGGGATGGCTTGTCCAAAGGGCTGTCTTCCAGCCCCGCAAAAGGAGACATCTGTGGAATGAGAACTTTCTTAAATGTTAGGGGAAGATATTAGCAATATTCACTGCACTTCCTCTATAAGAGAAAATATAAAAGTATTGACATGAGAAAACGAAGTGACAGAATCAACAGAAACCCATTTTTCCTGCACAATAACTTACTTTAATTTCACGAAACTATTAGGCGATATAGAAATGCACCAGCTTCTGGAAATACGGAGTGACATTAAAGTGAAATGTCTGAAGGCTATCCCTCTGAATATCTGTGAACTTTGTCCTAGGCTGTAGATTTCTATTTCTCATTTCCAATCCACTTGTCCTTTATATGAATTTGAGGAAAAGCTATTTTATTCAGTGCTATCCTAAACAATCATACTTGGAACCATCTAAGCATAGATTCTTTTTATACAAGTTCCCTTCCCCCAGCCAAGGGCATTTCACAGGAATAAGTTGTTGGGGTCTGGGTAATGGGGACCCCTTAGACTGACATGAAGACTGCTAACAGCAATGTAAAGGTGGGTATGCGGGTATGCACAGAAAACATAAGACGGAAGGCCAACCTTTGCCAGATATAATTTGCATGAGCAGCTCCTCGGGAGAAGGCAGGCCCTTTAAAATAGGCAGAAAGAGCAAGGTGGTTTTTTGCCATAAGGAAGAGAGGTGCAGCAGCCCAGACATGTGACAAGGCAGCCGGCTGGGGGAGGACCCTTTCTGCCCCAAGTCCAGCAGCTTTTCCCAAAGGCATTGCCCTTCTCCCACTGCACATGCACACACACCAAGGGCAACAGATTCCCTGGACCAGCTCAGCCTTATGAAGGGCAGTGGGGTTCAACTAAGCCCTGACAGAGCTCACCCTAGTAAAGGAGATGACAAAAAATACAGTGAGAAGGATGTGTGTAAAGATCGTGTTCAAGAGCTCATGCTCTGCAGAAAGACAAGCCTTTGCAAGAAAATGAAAGAGAAACGCTACCCGGAGCGTTTCTGTGCTTACTATTTTTAGTGGCACAGAAAAATATTTACTGTGTTCAATCACCAAGTCTATTAAAGACAATTTATGTGCATTAAAAAATAAGCTCATCATTTAAAATTGTAATGAGAGACATTGCAACTACGCACGCAGATGTGGTTGCACAGAAGCCTGCAAGATTTGGAAGAATCCAAACACTCCCTGCCTTATCCTGGGGAGCTCCCTACTATTTACAGCTGTGTAGAGTCTTTATTCAGCATCCTTCAGCTTGTCAGACACCACCTGCTGTTCATTTCCAAATGGGAAACTCGAGTGGACACAGCAGCACTGTGGCATGTATAAGTGCTATGCCATTTGAGTACAGCACAGGAAGTGGGGAGCACATTTCATCAAACAATTTGATCATTGTTTAATCTGCTGTGTACTCGAGGTGTCTTGATTAGGTCCTCCTGTAAAGAATGATGAAGTCTCTATCCAGAGAAACAATATAAGCAGGTGAAGCTCAACTTCTTTACAGCCAAGGTGTCTGAAAATCCCAGATAAACACACCACATGGAATATTTTTAAAAGCTCCACATAGCCATGGAATCTAGGATTGGTTCTGCTCCTCTCCAGATATCATTACTAAAGGCTCTACTCTACAAGGAAACAGGAAACAAATGCACAGTTTACTATGCAGAAAACGGTACCAGACGTCTCCAGATGTCTCCGAATACGCCTTGGGGAGCAAAATCGCCCCTAGTTGAACCACTGACTTAATGGGGTTGATGCAGCCTTTTAGGAAACTTTTTATTTCTTAACATGGGGGTTCTTTTGTCAGGTTTCACAACACAACTAATGGCTTCACACAAAGATGCAAAACTATTGGTTTCTTTTATGTAACTTCAGTCCTATGCCAAACCCATCTCATTCCATCCAACCTTCCTCCTGACATTTACTTAACATTTTTACAGACATGGCACTCTATTTAAGTCCTGAAAATAAATAAAATACAGTCCTTTCCTTAAAGGAGTTAAAAATTTCAAGGGAGAAACAGACTTTTAAACAAATAGACACAAAGAAGTCCAAACGCCCTGCAAAACTTGCTATATTATCATTCTTCCATATTCCCTTTCCTTTTGGGCCCTCACCTCATCTATAAGGCTTATGACTTTGTCTTACCTCGGGCTTGATTAAGAAATTTTGAACATGCAGCATTTTAGTATTCCATCCATCATCTTCCATCCATCCATCCCTGATTTTATCTCACAGCATAAGAGAACATGGACTTGTCACTGACATCCATGAAAATTTCAACTGTGTAGTCACAAGGAATTTTGATGACCCTGCCTTCGCACAGCTGTGGTCTACTCAGGCACTTACAAATAAAAAAGAATGTATAGAAATCCAGGAAGAAGGATAAAGAAATCAGATTTTTAAATGTTCATATCCATTTTGCTTTTTTATTCCAGCATATGGTGTGATAAAGGATCACAAACGTGGATATCGATGTGTGAAACCTGATCCTTAGTCTCTATAAAGGTCTGAAAAAGAGCCATTTTTACCTGCATAACAAGACCAGTTATGGACAACTACTCTTCCAAGTGACTAACAATTCACAGTTACTAAATGGAAAAAAGAACCATAAACCCTTACCGCTCCTTACCTTTCCTCCAGAGAGAATAACTCATCAATAGTGGAGTTTATGAACGTGGAGTTAGTACCCTGCTTCCAACCCCAACCCAACAGAGAGCAAATGTCCTACAGTTCGATGGCCTCACCGGGCACTAATAAAATGCAAAGATCACTTTTCTGCCTCATTTTATTTTCCCTCAGCAGCGTTTTGTACAGTTCCACACACTTTCTTCTTTCAACCTCTGTGCCATGGCACTCTCGTAGTAGTCTTTTTTTTTTTTTTTTTTTTTTTTGTGCGGTATGTGGGCCTCTCACTGTTGTGGCCTCTCCCGTTGCGGAGCACAGGCTCTGGACGCGCAGGCTCAGCGGCCATGGCTCATGAGCCCAGCCGCTCCGCGGCGTGTGAGATTCTCCCGGACCGGGGCACGAACCCATGTCCCCTGCTTCGGCAGGCGGACTCTCAACCACTGCGCCACCAGGGAAGCCCTCTCCTGGTATTCTTATTCCCTCACTGCCCTCTGCTCTTCGGTCTACTTTACCATCTCCTACTTACTCCTCAGGTTGGTCTCTAAATATTAGAATTCCACAGGGCATGCCTGGATTCTCTTCCATCCGCTATCTCTACATTTTCCCTATGTGATCACATGGGTTTAAACAGTGGACATTGAGGTTGACTCCCCAAATTGGTTTCATTCCAGGTGCTTTGTCTAGGTCAGTAGTAGAAACCCCAGGACTGTTGTCAGTGACTGGTTCAGGAATGGGCATGTCTAAGCCAGTTCGGACCAATAAGGTGTGAGCAAAGGTTTGCTGGGAGCTCCTGGGCAAGAAGTCTTTTTTTTATTCTTAAGAGAGAGCCATAGGGCTTCCCTGGTGGCGCAGTGGTTGAGAGTCCGCCTGCCGATTCAGGGGACACGGGGTTCGTGCCCCGGTTCGGGAAGATCCCACATGCCGCGGAGCGGCTGGGCCCGTGAGCCATGGCCGCTGAGCCTGCGCGTCCGGAGCCTGTGCTCCGCAACGGGAGAGGCCACAACAGTGAGAGGCCCGCGTACCGCAAAAAAAAAAGAGAGAGCCATAGTTAGCCAGTCAATGTTTGTCTGTCTCTGTTTGTCTATCTCTTCCCTTTCACATAGGAATGAGGAAACCCATAGCTCTGATGTCGATCATACAAAACCAACTTTGGGAAACAGAAAACACTGGTGCAGAGCAATAAAGAGACAGAAACATTTGGGTCTTTGAAGACATCATTGAAGTGTTGAATAAACCAAACCAGAAGCTTGACCTATGTCTGGGCTTCCTCTTCAAACAGAGCAGGACCCTATGGGGCCTTCCCAGGACAGACCCCCACCTGCACTGTGTCCTCCGCCTGCCTGTTGTCTGTAGAAAAACGTTAGCCAAAGAATAAATTTAATCAGAGAAGTGAGAAAATGCAGAAGCAAAGGAAAGTAGTCAAACAAGACCAAATAATGATAGTTTAGTCATTAAGAAAGCTCAAGGACCTTTAGCTCCTCCTCAAGGCTTTACATAATATTCTGAGCCAAATCCTTCAAGCTGTTTTGTAGAGACTGAAACTCCCACCAGGTGGAAGAAGTTAACTACATGATGGCCAGACTGCAGCCATGACATAAGCTGCTCTGTCTTGCACGATTACAAGAATTGGCCTCAAAGAAATGGGAACAAACCGACACTGGAACTGAAGACTAACAGTACTTAAAACAATCAAGATGCAGCCGATCAGACCACCACATGACCAATTTCAAGATGACTGTCAGAGCTGACTGTACTGCTCTGTATATAGCCCCCTCCCTCTGCCTCTACACCCCTGAAAAACTCCCCTTTAAAAGCTCTTGCCCCCTGACCAGCAGGGGGAGTTGGCTTTTGGAGACAAGTCCGCCTTCTCCCCAGTTGCCAGCCTCTGGAATAAAGCAACCTTTCCTTTCTTACCAACATTTGCCTCTCAAGTATTCGCTTTTGAGCCATGAGCAGCCAGACCTGAGTTCAGTAACACTCTTATGTGTCATTATCATTTGACCTCGTTGGATCTGGGCTTCCTGTTACATGCAGCAGGAAATATTGTAATTGATACAATCACCTACATGCAGATAACTCTGAAATTTTTATGTCAACTACCACATCCTCCGTATAATACAGATTCATATATATAGCTGCCTACTTGACATCTCTATCTGGATATGTAATAGTCATTCAAAAGCTTGTCCAAAATAGAGCTCCTGGTCACTTCTTTCCCTCCCAAATCTGCTCTCATCTGGGCCTTCCCACCTCTGTAAATGTCACCTTGTGCTCAGACCAAGCCCGAAGGAATTGTCTGGGATTACCCTTTTCCCAAACCCCATATCTAATCTATCCACCAGTTCTGTCTACCTTGCCTACAAAAGTAAAATCCCAAAACTTTATTTATTTTTCTCCTCTCCACTTCTAACCCCTAAGCCAAACAACTACCTCCTCTCACTTGGACTCATGCATTGGCCTCCTAACTGCCCTCCACCTGCCTCTCTATTCCTTCCATAATCTCCTCAGAGAAGCCAGAGTAATTATGTCAAACAGAAAATCAGATCAGTCACTTTCCTATTCCAAATCCTCAACGACTCCTCACCAAACCTAGAATAAGACTTAAATTCTTCATCTTTGCCTAAAAGGCCCTCTATGTGCTGTCCCTTGACTAACTCTCCGACCTCCCTCACACGGCTTGTCTGTAAGACCCTTTCTGCACACTTCTTCTATGCATCCCTCGAGCCAAGCTCATTCCCACCTCAGGGCACTGCACTTGATTTTCTCTCTGCCAGGAACTCTTGTTCTCCCAAATCTTCACGTGGCCCATTTCCCTCATGATTTGTGCCTCAAATCAAATAATACCCCGCAGAGAGGGCTTCACTGGCCAACCCAGGTACTATCACCTCAACCAGGCTTATTATCTTCACTTTCCGGCTTACTGGCTTATCTGTGTGGCTCTGCATGCCTGACAACCAGCCTTAAGGACAGAAATTCTCTCAGTCTTGTTCACTGATATGTCTCCAGAGCCTAGAACAGGCCTACTGCATGGGAGGCAGTAAAGAAATATTTGTTAACTTGGTTGAATGAAGGCATGGCTGGATCTAAGGGTGGACACACGTTTGCTTTATTAACTATCTAATTTTCCTCAAAAGACAGTTACAAAAACCATCTTAGGAGAGAGTGTACACAGTAGAGCCAGGCTCTGATCATACTCCCTGAGGGTGCTGGGCAAGACAAATAAACTTGTGTCTGTTTTCTCATATGTGAAATGAGTTAACAATAGTATCTAATTCAGATGATCATTATGAGGACAAAATGGAATAATATCTGAAAAGGGCTTACAGCAAGGTCTGGAACATAATAAATACCGTATGTGTTTGCCTATCATTTGGCATCGTTATAATAGTTATTCCAGAGCACCTCTCTAGAGAAGAAGCAGGCAAACCATGGTCCAGGTGTCAAATTCAGCCCTCCACCTGTTGTAGAAATAAAGCATTATTGGAACCTAGCCACACCCATTCATTTTCATACTGTCTATGGCTATCTATGGTCTATAATGGCAGAGTTGATTAGTTCTAGCAGAAAGGCAACAAAGCCCACAAAGCTTAAAAAATGTACTATCTGGCTCTTTACAGAAAGTTTTCCAGCCCTTATTTTAGAGCACGGGTTTAGATAAATGTGCACAAGAGAGGAATGATGACTATTTATAGTTATGTTTTGCTGCATTAAAGACAAAAACAAAAAACAGCCCTTAACATCTGGACCCTGGTTTGATCTCTTGAATCTCCAGTTATCTGATGCTATGTAAAAGCAAAAGGCAAAGCTGTAAGTACCCAAGGGCAAGGCCAGCTTCTCTGCCTACAAGAGACTGAGTAGGAAGTCACATGACCAGAGAAAAACACTGCTAACGGTTGGGCTAAATTTTCCAGTAATCCCCTTTTTAATCGATAGACAGAATCTCAGTAATTACTTATGGTTCACTGTGGAACAATGCATAAAGAAGGGTTTATAAAGAATTTCTTAAGATTAAAAATGACATGGCTGTGCAGGTATTGATTAATCAAAGCTTTCAACATCACCATCCAAGCTATGCCTCCAATTTCTTGTGACAAGCACTGCAGGCTTTGGCTTATGCAAAACCCAACTCAGTCTTAACCCCATTCTCCTTTGCTGGCATCTACTATAGAGATCGGAAAACAAAATGAAACAAAATAATTCCCCAGCATCTCTTTCAATGAGAGATATTTATAGATCACACCTCTGGACAAAAAGATGTAAACGGAAATTGGTTGGTACCACCTTTCCAATTTTTGTCTTTTTGCCTTGATTACAGACGTGGCATCTGAAACTGCCACCACAATCTCGTGATCATGAGGGAACAGAGACATCAGTTAGAATAGTTTTGAGCTTTTAATCTAAACCAACATTGGCAGTACCTATCTCTGCTCTAAACTTGTGAGAAGAATAAGTCACTCTTTATGTAAACCACAATTATTGTGTTTTCTGTTACTTCTAACAAAACAAACCCTTCCTAAATGAAGTATTTCCCAAACTGAAAACTGAGGGACTAATGAAGGCAAGATGTTATAAGAGAAAAGGTGTAGGAGTCCAAAGAACTGGACTCAAATTCTGACCATTCCATTTATTAACGAAAGGGCTAAACGGCACTAGGAACATTTGTCTCCTCTGTAGTTTCAACTGTGTACCTACCTCTTACAAGGGTTTAAGGCTCGAGTCAGAAAACACATGTGAACATGCTTACAGATAAACTATAAAGCTCATGTAACAATATGATTAAAGACATACCACCAAGGAAAATGATTTCAAATTTTAATCACACAAATTCAGTACCCCGATGCTGGGGAATATAAGTTTAATTTATTTTATATTCTCTCCCTTGGGAGTTTACTTGGGTCATCAACAGAAGTAGCTGGTCAGAGAAACTAAATGCCCCTGTCAGTTGAAACAAAAGAAGTGAATGTTTAAATGGGGTTAATTATGCTTGGTTAGTATTGCAAATAAAGCTTTGCCTGCTTTGAATCAGACTATGGTCCTGACTACCTAGCGCTGAATCTGCTTCAACATTTTTACAGATAAAATGTTAGGTTTTTTTTTTTTTAACATGTGGAAAGAAAAAGCACATTAATAAATATAGCATTACTGTGGTCATGAGAAATTAGGTAGAATTCTCCCAACTCTCGCAGAAAATATATGCTTAAATTAAAAATGAAAACACCATTCAAGACTTAAGCCTGTATTTAAAGAAAACACTATTTTCTAGCACTCATTTAATCAAGAATATACATTCCCAATTAATTACCAGATGAGACAATGTAGGGGGAAAAATTCTGTTCTTAACCTATCTTCTATGTATTAATTCATGACACATACTTTATCTATACAAAATTTAACATGTCATGAATTTTTATATTTGAATATCTAAATACCCATGCTGTAAAAAACCAGCTTAAGAAATAGAACAAAAGGCCTTTAAGTTCCCCTGTATACACTTTCCCAACTTAATCTCCTGTCCTCCCCACTAGAGGTAAACTCCATCGTGAATATTTGTTAATCACCCCCTTGCTTTTCTTCATGGCTTTATCACAAATGTGTGTGTGCTATGCACATGTGCATCTGTGTGTGTGTCTATCCCTAAAAGAAATCATCTAGTTTCACTTGTTTTTGAACTTCACTTATGCAGAAGCATACTGTATATATGCTTAACATTGTTTCTTTGATAGTCATTCATGTTGATAGACATAGCTGCATTTCATCCACTTCTACTGCTGTATAATACTGTATTTCATTTATTAATACATCTATTTTTTGCATTGTTAATTGAAATACAGTTGACATACAGTATTGTTAGTTTCAGATGTACTACACAAGGGATTTGACATTTGCATACATTATGAAATGATTACCACGATAAGTCTAGTAACCATCTGTCCCCTTACAAAGTTATTACAATATTATTGACCCTATTCCTTATGCTGTATATTACATCCGTGGCTCATTTATTTTATAACTGGAGGTTTGAAAGTGGAATTGATGGATCATATGGAAGGTTTAGTTTTAATTTTCTGAAGACCCTCCATACTGTTTTCCACAGAGGCTACACCAGTTTGCATTCCCACCAACAGTGCATGAGGGTTCCCTGTTCTCCACACCCTCATCAACACTTATTTGTTGTCTTTTTGATGATAGCCATTCTGATAGGTGTGAGGTGATATCTCATTGTGGTTTTGATTTGCATTTCCCTGATGATTAGTGATGTTGAGCATTGTTTCGTGTGTCTGTTGGCCATCGTACGTCTTCTTTGGAAAAATGTCTATTCAGGTCCTCTGCCCATTTTTAAATCAAGTTGTTTGCTTTTTTAATGTTGAGTTGTATGAGTTCTTTGTATATTTTGGATATTAACCCCTTATTGATCATATTGTCTGCAAATACCTTCTCTCATTCAGTAGGCTGCCTTTTTGTTTTGTTAATAGTTTCTTTCACTGTGCAAAAGCTTTTTAGTTTGATATAGTCTAGTTTGTTCATTTTTGCTTCTGCTTCCCTTGCCTGAGGAGATAGATCCAAAAAATATTGCTAAGACCAACGTCAAAGGGAGTACTGCCTATCTTTTCTTCTAGGAATTTTATGGTTTCAGGTCTACATTTAAGTCTTTAATTTATTCATTAATTCTCCTGTTGATGGGCATGTGTTGTTTGTTTCCAATTTTTTGCTGCTATGAATTTTGCCATGTTGCCATGAATATTCTAATACTTCTCTCCTAATAATCAGGTACAGGTTTCTTTGTGAGTATACCTAAGAATGCAATTGCTAAGTCATAGGACATAGGCATCTTCAATCTTACTTGGAAATGACTAAATATTTCCCAAAGTGTTTATCGCAATTTACATCCCTCCCACCAGCAGTATATGAGTTTTCATTTCTCCACATCCTTGCCAAAAACTGATATCCTCAGACTTGTTAGTTATTGATGATATCATGGAGATGAAATGGTATTTTGTTGCTTTTTCTGGAACACTCCAGACACCCCCTGACATATGTATAGTCTGTTTCCTCACATCCTTGAGATCTTTGCTTGTGTCACCTTCTCAGCAAGACTTTCCCTGGCAACCCAATTTAAAATTGCAGCCTCTAGATGTTGCCAACCACTTTCCTCACCTGATTTTTCCCTATTGTATTTTTTCACCCTTGTACATTGGTATAAGCTGAATTACATCCCCCACTCCCAAATTCATATACTGAAGTCCTAACCCTCTCATACCTCAGAATGTGACTATATTTGGAGATATGGTCTTTAAAGAGATAATCAAATGAAGTCATTAGAATGGGCCCTACTCCAATATAAGTAGCATCTTCATAAAAAGAGAAAATTTGGACACAGAGATAAATAGAGGGAAGACCATGTAAAGACACAGGGTGAAGACGGCTGTCTACAAGCCAAGGAGAGAGGTCTTTATCCTGGACTTCAGGCCTTTAGAAATGTGAGGAAATAAATTTCTGCTTTTTAAGCCCCCGAGTCTGTGGTACTTTGTTATGGCAGCCCTAGCAGACTAATACAGATATATTTTACTCTTATTTGTTTACAAGTCAGAAAAACACCAACACAGGGACTTCCCTGGTGGCGCAGTGGTTAAGAATCCACCTGCCAATTCAGCGCACACAGATTTGAGCCCTGGTCCAGGAAGATTCCATATGCCATGGAGCAACTAAGCCCGTGCACCACAACTACTGAGCCTGCACTTTAGAGCCCACGAGCCACAACTACTGAAGCCCACATGCCTAGAGCCCGTGCTCCGCAACAAAAGAAGCCACCGCAATGAGAAGCCTGCGCACCACAACGAAGAATAGCCCCCGCTCGCCGCAACTAGAGAAAGCCCGCGCACAGCAACAAGGACCCAACGCAGCCAAAATAAATTAATTAATTAAATAAATAAGAAAAACACCAACGTAAACCACAGTTCACTGATTCATTCCTGCCCTGGTGGAGAATATAGAGCAACAATAGTGGGCATCTTATTCTTGATCGTAAAATGAATACCTTCTATTTTTATTACATGTTATACTTGATATCTGATCATTCCAATGCCTGTAGTGTTTGCCTACCTGCCTCTTCAGTTCTTTGCTACTGCTATTTCTCACTTACAGTGACTTATTTCCGCATGTCTATAGGGATTTTTTAGATTATGAGTTCATTTGACTTGGAACACCACCCATGCGATTTCCTGAGGCCCTGTTTAAAGTGCATACCTTCAGGGAGGTTTTGTCTGGCTTCTACTTACCACCTGGAGGCCACACCAGCCAGGGCCATCTCACTTTCAATACACTGCTGGGAGTGGTTGGGCACATACAAGATAGTGTGAATTCAAGCCACAATCCTGCATGAGTGTGAGCTTGTGCTCAGGGGTTATCAGAGGAGGCAATTTTCTTTATTTATTTGTTCCACCCACGACCAAAGCTAAAACAGGTACATACCCACATCACCTAGGGGGCAGACAAATTTTTGGCATAGCCTGAGCATATTGTCTTTGGAGTGTTCTGGGTTCATGTGCAAACTCTGATCTGACTTCCCATCTGCTTGGGTCCCTAGACTTTGTTTCCTCCTGCAGCACACATGTGGACTATTAAAACCCAGGCTGTGGACCACCCGCAATCAGCAGAGACCCCAGGTCATGCCAGGGTTGGCACTTTGCTTCATTCTGTTGAGTCAAGCTTCCTTATCACATTTGAACCCAAAGAATTCCATTATTCTGCTTCTAACTGAACTACTGATAAAATGTGTGTGTGGTTATTTCCTCACAGTTTTAAAGACCTGAAATCCGAGATGTCTCTCTCTCTCTCTCTCTCTCTCTCCCCGCTCTCCCTCTCTCTCCCTTTCTCTCTCTGTGGCTTTCTCTGTCATTGTTTTACAAAGAGCAATACATACATATTTTTAATTTTAACTAACTTACTGTTCATTTTTAAATGAATATCAGGAAAGATTTCTCCAATCATTTAATCCTTTCTCCCACCAGAAATAAAAAAACCTTTATTATGCACACAGAGCTGGGCCTCACCAAGATCAGCTGAGTCATAGTTTCAAGAGTGTGGCCCCAAAATCAATATTTTAGCAAGTCCTCCAGCTCATTCTCAGCCAGTTGATCCACCAACTGATGGTTTAGAATCACTGCCTGAGTTGGGTGTCTTTTATTCAGGGTGAACTTCCAATTTAAGGGAAAAGTTGAGCCGAGCCTTCTTTATAGAGTAAGTATGATGTAGTAGAGTCGAAACCTGTTTTGAAGGCATTAAATGCCTTTGCGTTTCTGTTATCTTTTTCTCAACATCACTACTTTTTTTTTTTAAATAAATTTATTTATTTATTTTTGGCTGCATTGGGTCTTTGTTGCTGCCCACGGGCTTTCTCTAGTTGCGGCGAGCGGGGGCTCCTCTTCGTTGCGGTGCGCGGGCTTCTCACTGCGGTGTCTTCTCTTGTTGCGGAGCACGGGCTCTAGGCACGAGGGCTTCAGTAGTTGTGGCACAAGGGCTTAGTTGCTCCGCGGCATGTGGGATCTTCCCGGACTGGGGCTTTAACCCATGTCCCCTGCATTGGCAGGCGGATTCTTAACCACTGCGCCACCAGGGAAGTCCCAACATCACTACTTTTAAAGCAAAGTTACTGTGCTCGTAATTAATTAGTACCCTGAGAAATCCTCTTTCCATCCTCTTATATGTCCTAAAAGTGGTTACATGAGTAATCTGTACAGGGTGATTTGGGTTTTTAAGGCTTATTGAAATAATCTAAATTAATCCTGCATAATGGGGGTTTTAGAAAGTGCAATGTAAGTTTCAGGTTTCTGCTCCTCCCTGACTTGTTCAAGAGCCTTGAAAGTTTACTAAAAATTTGAAGGAGTAAAATTCTTTTTCCTGAGCAACAGCTGTGATTAGGTTGGTTTACCTCACTAATGTTCACCAATCAGACAGCAGGGATGTAAAAAGGCCATGTGCTTTTTCTAAGTATCACTAATTAGTATTCTTTTAAATGGTTATTCTTTGGGATTTTATGCAGACTCTGTAAGTTAGCAAATTGACTTATCAATATTGCTAATTTGTCCCTTCCCTTCCAAATAGATCATATTTTCTAAAGAAGCAGTTTTCCTTTATATTTTCAATGGGCATTTATTGTGTACCTGTTATGTGCTAGATATTGTACTAGGCAATGTCAGACTTATTATTCCTGCCATAGCTTTTCATGGTCATTAAATGTTGAACGGTTAAAATACTGTACAGTTCCTGAAATGGAAAAGAAAAATGTGCTCTAGGACATACTTTAGGTCTACGAGAAACCAGTCTTCACACGCTGAACCAGTATTATGCAATGTGCCTTCGGGGAGCTCTGCTGGGGCACATGGGCATTACAACCAGCCTTAACACAGAAAAAAAAAAAAAAAAAAAAAACATATCTACTGAAAGTTTGGGGGGGGGAAAAAAACAATCAGAAATTAACAGAGCCTTAAAAAAAAAAAAAAAAAAAAAAAAAAAGATCATATCTACTGAAGTGTTGGGAGGAGGAAAAAAACAAACTCCACACCAAAGCCCTACGATGGGAACCAAATAAAGTCCCTCCCAGATCCTAAGAAAACTATTTCTCTGTGTAGAGAAGAACAGAAAAGTGTCATAGACTGAAGTTTTTGAAGAGGCAAAATTCACTCCCTTTTCCTAGCTCATGAGAAATTGTAAAATCATAGAATAGTCTTGGATTTGAAACTATGCATAGACTTTCTCCAATAGTAAGAGGCCTACTCAAAGACTTGTAGACAGACTTAAGTAGGAACACTTTAATTTGAAATGATACCACGCACGTTAACTACTGGAAAGACCCAAGTAGTTATTTCACCCAGGGATCTAGTGATATAAGTGCTGCTTAATTGTAATGTGCCTCATTACAGTTCCCACAACTGTCTTTGGTTGCTTTAGAAAATCGGTCCCAGTCAATCCACTTGCAAACATCCTGATAGGGACTAATATGGTGTACGTAATTAGATTATCCCACTTCATTTCTTTCATTTTTCAAACTTAGAAATATCTATCTCTAGCTCCCACCACCAGCAGGACAGATGAGCAGAAAGTTTCCCCCTTGTAGAGGTTTCCTCCTCACTGCTGAATTGTTCAAGGGCCTTGGAAGTTTACTAAAAATCCTTATTCCAAAGCTTTGCACTGCGAAAACTAGAAAGTCTGCTCAGCCCCCTGGCGATTTTCATTTCCCAGTTGACGTTGCTCTTGTGGCCACTGCACAAACTCACTACTAAAAATTCACACAAGCCCGAAGGCCTTTGCCCATTGTCTTATGGCTCCACTGCTGGCTCAGAGCATTGTAGAGGCCCAGCTGGTTTACAAGAGAAGGAGATTCTGTTCCCTCAAGGTTAACCCCACGACTTCCAAGGTCTTTGTTCTTTAGCTATGGTAACACAGCCAGCCCGTTTCTAAAGCAATGCCAGTGTGGGTAGAGTAAACCTCTGAGTCAATATCAGCCCTTCACCTGGACCTGTAAGTCCTGATGTGGAAGCTGCACTGAGAAGCTGACACTTCTCTTTTCTTCGTGATGAGTTTCCCCTAGGCTAGGAAGGGAGCGTGACATCCTAGAGCCATCGTAATCCACCAGAGAGCTGCTAATATCAGCAAGCCTCAAAAAGGATCACAGCTTAAAGTCTCCCTGTCCTTTGTCAAGCCTTACCAAAAAATGTCATGTTATTTCTTTCCTCCAGGATAATCAGCCTCAGGACAGAGCTATTTCAAGGTAGCTTTTCTCCATCTAATCAGAAAGGTGAGTTGAATAGTTAAAAGGCATTCCTTCCAGAAAAGAAATTTCAAATCCTCTTCTAACTAGGCATTGTACTACATATTCATTTGGTTGCTAACTGCAGACTTACATGTTTTTGCAAATAGCTTCACCCTTTTTGTTTCCTTCTAAGCCGCGTAGAGCAAGTAAGTTACCAGGGCTAAGAAACTGCTGTCCTCATTGGCAAATGCCTTGATTTTTTTCTACTTGCTTTGAATAAGAAGTGGCATGGTTTTTTTGTTTGTTGTTGTTTTTTTTTAAGTGGTGCCATTCCTGACAGAATGAAAACAGGTTATTCATATTTAGCCTGGAAGAAAATCTATATATTATCAGAAGTGTCTGCTAATTGAGGCAAAATAAAAAAGAATTAGCAGATGTGAATTCTTTCTAACAAATTGTGCAGGCTAATTATTCTCTACCTTTGAAGAAGTGCAAAGGTCAAAAGGCTAATGTGTAGCTTAATCAGGAAATTATGTAAGTTAGCCCAAATCAAGCACATCACATAGCCCCCATAATCAGTAAAATATGTAGTTCACTAGTAGAAGCTTCCAGCCATTTGATCAGTAAAAAAAGAAAGAGAAGGAAAACCTAGAACATCGGTAGGCAAAGTTGATTTTAACATGCCAATAACAAAATAAAATATAGCATTGATGGGCTTCCCTGGTGGCGCAGTGGTTGAGAGTCCGCCTGCCGATGCAGGGGGCACGGGTTCGTGCCCCGATCCGGGACGATGCAGGGGGCACGGGTTCGTGCCCCGATCCGGGAAGATCCCACATGCCGCGGAGCGGCTGGGACCGTGAGCCATGGCCACTGAGCCTGCGCGTCCGGAGCCTGTGCTCTGCAACGGGAGAGGCCACAACAGTGAGAGGCCCGCGTACCGCAAAAAAA
>NW_020172362.1:742521-743763 GCF_003031525.2 Neophocaena asiaeorientalis asiaeorientalis
GGGCCCGCGCACACAAAAAAAAAAAAAAAAAAAAAAAAAAAAAAAAAAAAAAAAATATAGCATTGAAAAAGGGACATAAACTCAAGAAATCGATGGAGACAATTTGTGGGAACTCACTAGAATGTGAGAACCATGAAGGCAGGGTGCTTTTTGCTCACTGATGTATTCCTATCACTTAGAACAATACCTGGTACATTATAGGTCCTCAATAAATATCTGGGAATGAATATTGAATTAATTACTGTATCAAAAATGTCATGAGGAAAACAGGACAATGTAAGTTTTGAAATGAGAAAACAAAGCTACACATTACAATTTCATGTATTTCTTCCTAAACATATTTTATATTTTATATGCAGTGTTAGCAATCTTCCGCTCGTTACAAGAAAAAGTAGAAGAAACAGCAGTGAAACAAAAGTAGCTTTATTAAAAATCAGCAATAATAGGGCTTCCCTGGTGGCGCAGTGGTTGAGAGTCCACCTGCCGATGCAGGGGACATGGGTTCGTGCCCCGGTCCGGGAAGATCTCACATGCCGCGGAGCGGCTGGGCCCGTGAGCCATGGCCACTAAGCCTGTGCTCCGCAACGGGAGAGGCCACAACAGTGAGAGGCCCGCGTACAGCAGGAAAAAAAAAAAAAATCAGCAATAATAAATTCTTTGTGTTTACAAAAATACCTATTTAAAGGCAATTCTTTGTTCTTTTAACTCTGGTAATATTAAATACCTCTCCTACATATTTGTAAACATATGGTATGTTATTATCCACTCTTCAAAGATGAGAATGAAGCACAAAGAAATGGGGATTTTTCAAGAGTCACCATGAAATGAAACTCAAACACAGCTGATTTTCAGGGAAACTATCTTTTTTTTTTGTTTTGCGGTACGCGGGCCTCTCACTGTTGTGGCCTCTCCCTGTTGCGGAGCACAGGCTCTGGACGCGCAGGCTCAGCGGCCATGGCTCAGGGCCCTGTGTAATTGTATAAGGTCACACACCTGTGAAGCCAACTCTGACCACATGCTCTAACAACTAGTCAGATTATTCTAAGATATGGCCTTGGGTGGCCTGGATAATCTCCTTCCCCTGAAGCTTCCCTCTTATCAAGATTCTCCCAGTCTAACTCACAGATGAATCAACAAACATGACATCCAGAGCTCAGGGACACAAGCATGGCAACATTTTAAGCCTGGACAATTACAAACTTAGATATCATAAAATGTCTAGCTTGACCATTAAAAAAAGAT
>NW_020172362.1:743920-878714 GCF_003031525.2 Neophocaena asiaeorientalis asiaeorientalis
ACCTGTAAAACATTTGCCCTTGAGCAATGAAACTTCCTTGTACACATTCTAAAATGAAGTGCTTACAAAATGTGTCCTGGGTAACCAGATAAGATGCTTTCCTGAATAGAGTTCATTATAATCCAGTTAATGTTTAGAAGATGTCTAAGCTATCATGATGACTCTATTTTTGAGGTGCTTCCTTCTGGCAAGTAATAGATAGCAGGGCTCTTTGCTTACTGGAACCCTTCTTAGGTTGTGATTAGAGACACTGCAACTGTAAATAAAAGGATGTAGGATCTTTTATCTCTTATTCTCTTTAAAGAGAGAAGGGGCATGTATCCAGCACACTTAAAACAGGATTCAAGTCATTAAGGCAGAGGTTAAAGAGAAGAACTGCAGTGAATCTCTGGTTTACCCATGTAGAAGCAATACCTCTCAATTTATTTCTTCTCAAGCTTTCTTAAAGAATACAAGCCACCCATAGGAGCAGCCCTACCAGCTCCCACTGGCCAACTGGTGTTTGTTAGAATTATCATCATTATTATTATTATTATTATGCTTTATTACCCTAGGACGCATTATACATCCTAGGATACAGGGTACATCATATGTTTCTTAAACAAGGAAAGAATATTTTTACCTCCCTAACTATAGGAAGTCCGGTGGAAGGGCGCACTCTGGGTTGATTCACTGACTCAAAGATTTCATCAAAGACTCAGGATTTTTCATTCTCTCTGCTCTGCCCTTCTTGTGTTGCCCTCATTCTCAGACCACTAGCAAGACGGCTTCCATAGTTCCAGGCAACACAAGTAGACACAACAGTATGCAGAGGACATTGTCTCTCATTCTGAGGATTTATGAACCAGTCCCAAAAGTCCTCAGAAGATTCCCCTCAGTTCTCACTGACCAGAATTGGGAACATATCCATTCCTAAGCCAACCACAGGTAAAGGGAACAGAATGACCATGGTCAGCTGGGGTGCTGGGTGCTGGGCAGTCAGTTGCAATGATCACTACTTGAGCCCTGGGCAGCTGCTAAGCAGACCAGGTTTGGACACAAGACCAAAGAGTAACCAACTCATAGGCATAATTGAGTCACTGAAATTCTTGTTCTCAAAAATTTGAACTAAGAGGCATAGAGCCTAAGGGAGTTGGGAGTTAGCTCATATTAATGGCAGAATACTACATTAAAATCCTTGAACTTAAGCTGATGAGGTCCTCAGAGCCACCTGAGTCTCACCTCTCCTGGACCCTGGTTGCTCAGTTTTTCTTTATTTCCATAAGCCTCCTTATAATAAACCCTCTTTACTTAAGCTAATAAATAGGTATAATTTCCTTGCAAATAAAATGCTGTGTTTAAGGTACCCTTACTGAAAACTGAGATCCTAGAGTCCAAGCCAACTTATGGTCCTATTATGACACAGCTTCTAACTGAGCTTCAAATTCAGTATGACCAACCATGCTAGTGTGCCCAAGAGGGAAGGGTTTCCTGAGCCCAGGACTTTCAGTGCTAAAAACTGGTTCCATTGGTCACCCCAAATTCAATAACATATACCCTGAGAAAAAAACATAATTCAAAAAGAGTCATGTACCACAATGTTCATTGCAGCTCTATTTACAATAGCCAGGACATGGAAGCAACCTAAGTGTCCATCAACAGATGAATGGATAAAGAAGATGTGGCACATATATACAATGGAATATTACTCAGCCATAAAAAGAAATGAAATTGAGTTATTTGTACTGAGGTGGATGGACCTAGAGTCTGTCATACAGAGTGAAGTAAGTCAGAAAGAGAAAAACAGATACCGCATGCTAACACATATATATGGAATCTGAAAAAAAAAAAAAATGATTCTGAAGAACCTAGGGGCAGGACAGGAATAAAGACGCAGACATAGAGAATGAACTTGAGGCTATGGGGAGGGGGAAGGGTAAGCTGTGACAAAGTGAGAGAGTGGCATGGACATACATACACTACCAAATGTAAAATAGATAGCTAGTGGGAAGCAGCCTCATAGCACAGGGAGATCAGCTTGGTGCTTTGTGACCACCTAGAGGGGTGGGAGATGCAAGAGGAAGGGGATATGGAGATATATGTATATGTATAGCTGATTCACTCTGTTACACAGCAGAAACTAACACAACATTGTAAAGCAACTATACTGCAATAAAGATGTTAAAAAATAATTGACTGCATTTCCTCATTATATAGGATAAAAGGCCTCTTGTTCCTATAAACAACCATGGGGATGAAAATATGACAACGTTAAGCAAGGATAGGTAAGTTTTCCTGAGAAATATCCTAAAAGTGTAGTACACTATGACAAGAAAATGGGATTAAACAACCAGGGGCTCTTAAGCCATATTTTCTCCCTGTCTTTAAGAGTATAGTCAGGGATGTGACAAAACAAAATTCATTCTCTTTCTTCACAGATATGAAAGGGCATCTTATTTGTAGCTATTGTAGGAAAGGCACCAAGATAATGAACGGAAAAACCAATTTCACCTGAGGCTGTGGGCAAACTAGTGGAATCCCATTAGATTCAGTAATAATGTCAGGAAAAAAAACCCAGGCCTTTCTCCTACCTGTCATTTTACATCAGAAGTAGCATGGTATTCAAATTTTTTTATGGAAAGCAACTCTGATCTCATTAGGCCTGTTCTTCCTTTCAGGATTCCATATCCCCCAGTAGCACACATGGCTCACTGATGACAATTTGATTCATTTTCAGAGTCTTCCCCACCTAAGAATCCAACATATTAGGCACCAAGAAATATTTGTTGGACAAACGTATGAAGGAAATGTAAAAAGGGGAAAGAGAGCAGTAGCTGGATTAAAGAAGTTGCTAATATCAGAACTTAAACTTGGGTGTCAAACTTTTAAATAAAAATTAAGACAAAAATATTTATGCATGAAGATATATATATATATATGCATACACACATTTATATAATATATATATAAATATATATCTTTCTGCCTCCCCATTTCCCAAAAGGATATGAGGAACTTGGTAAAAGGAAGAAAAAAATAAATTAATAAACTAAGATTCTTAATGGGAAACAGGAGGAAAAAAGTAAAGATTCAAAATATAACAATGAGTCTAGTGGTTGAGACTGAGTGAAAAGACCAACTGTAATCTTCCTGACAAACAAGACTAAGAGGAACATGTGATAAATCACATAAGTCATTTTGATCTGAGAAGAGGAAACTCACTACTTTCCCAAGCGAGATAGAGCTTTTCCTAGAACCAAACTCTGATAGAAATTTCCTATGTAAGGAGGGAGCAGGGATCACTTGGTGATGTAATAGACAATTATTATTTTTAGAATTTCAGAGCAAATGCAGAAACATCTGTAAAGATGGAACCTGATGAGGTTTAAGTAACAGCTAAACTAGTCACCTTACTTACCAAGAAAAAATTTAGGTTCACATAGTTGGGTCCATAAATAAGCATACAGAATCAGAAATCAATAAAGGGGACACACAACCTTGCACAGATTTTTCCCTATAATATTTATAATGTATAGTAATAGTAAAAAGTAACAACAATAAACAAACACACATGCACATTTACTATATATCTGATTTGGGGGTAAGTCCTTTATCAATATTATCTCATTAGCATTTGCAACACTACCTAATAAGCATTTCTGATGTCTAATAAGAAGACAGTCAAGACTCAAAAAGGTAAAGAACTTTGTCCAAGAAACTTGTCACACAGCTAAGTCAAAATAAAAACTCAGGATTCCCTGACTCAAATTGGAACAATTGTAACCTCTGTACCTTCCTGCTTCCCTCAGTAACATAGTTATGTCTGAAACCTACTTGTTTTTTCATGTAAAATACTGGACCAACAGACTCAAATATGCCCTTTTTTTTAGAAGAAAGATGGAATAAAGTTTTGAAAGTATATTTAGAAAAGTAATGATTCTATAGCTTTGATATGTTATAATTTAGTTTTAAATTACACTCAAGTCATTTAGAGGACATCATACCTGAGAAATTATTTGAAGCAACTTGTCCTGGATCAGAGCTCCCTAGTTAGAATGAGACTTGAAACAATTGTGGAAATAAGAAATATTCACCTAGCGCTCCAGGCAGCTTATCAATTGAATGGCTATGCAAAGCACTGATTACAAAGCCCATTGAGAAAAGGACCCAGTGTCTATAAAATTTTAATCATTTCCCTAATAAGAAATAGACTTTTCAACAGAAACAAGTACACTCCACAATGCATAAAGGAAACAAAATCTTATTTTTAAGAAAACAGAAAATAAAAACTTTATAAACACCAAAATAAAAGGAGAAAGAAATAGACTTTTCAGATGTCCTCCACATCATCTCTAACCAATGCCATGTCATAAAGCAATGGTGGTCTCCTGATTTCATCACCATTGGCCCTAAAAGCCAAATCTTCCACTGGGATTTGCTACACTCAAGTTTGGGGATTTCTCCACATCTCTAACATAATGAAAGTATGCATAGTAAGATATAAACTCTATATTTATGATGAACTTCTTCTGACTTTTCTCCAGCTTTATTGAGATATAATTGACATATAATATTGCATAAGATTAAAGTGTACAACATATTGATTTGATAAGTTTATCTATTGTGAAATGGTTACCATAGTAGGGTTAGCCAACACCTCCATCACCTCGCATGATTACCATTTCCTTTTTTGTTGTGAGCACATTGAAGATCTACTTTCTTAGCAACTTTCAAGTATGCAATACAGTATTACTAACTATAATCACCAGGCATGCTGTACATTAGATTCCCAGACCTTATTTATCTTATAACTGGGAGTTTGTACTCTTTGACCAATATCTCCCCATTTCCCCCCCATCCTCCAGCCCCTGGCACCCACCATTCTACTCTCTGTTTCTATGAGTCTGGCTTTTTTTGATTCCACATATAAGTGATATCATATAGCATTTGTTTTTCTCTGTTGGACTTCACTTAGCATAATGTCCTCAAAGCCCATCCATGTTGCTGCAAATAACAGGATTTCCTTCTTTCTCGCAGCTGAGTAATATTCCATTCACTATGTAAACCACACTTTCTTTACCCATTCATCCAAAAACAGATGCTTAGGATGTTATCTTGCCTATTGTGAATAATGATGCAATGAACATGGCAGGCGGTGGGGGGTACAGGTATCTCTTCAAGATCCTCATTTAATTTCCTTTGGATATATATCCAGAAGTGGGATTGCTGGATCATACTGTAGTTCTAATTTTTTGAGAAACCTCCATACTGGTTTCCAAAGTGGCTGCATCAATTTGCATTCTCATCCACAGTGGACAAGGATTTTCTTCTCTCTACATCCTTGCCAACGCTTACCTCGTCTTTTTGATAATAGCTATTCCAACAGGTGTGAAGTGATAGATACCTCACTGTGGTTTTGATTTGCATTCCCAGGATGATTAGTGGTGAGTATTTGATTTGCATTTCCATGGTGATCAGTGATGTCTTCATGTACCTGTTGGCCATCTGTATGTCTATGTATGATCACTAGCCATCTGCCAAAGCTCACTGTCGCCACCGTCAGGAGCACGCACAGAGAGCCGGCCACAGCGTGAGGGGGTGTGAGGCGAGGCACACCCAGCACCCGGGATGCTCGTGGGCCAGTTGCAGGGATCCATGGGCAAGGTGTGCCAGCAGCTCATGGGCATGATTCTCGATGGATCAGGGACACCGTTAATAGGATCCACATCCCTTTAATGCCCTCCGAGAATCTCCCAGCCTCTTTCCACCCCCAGTCTTTCAGCTCACTGATTCAGTACTCTGAATGGAGGGAAAGAGAAATGGGCTTCTTTGGCAGCATCCCGCACAGCTGAGGAAGCCAAGCACTCCACTTTCACCCGAGAAAGAAATCACGGTCGAGAAGATCTCTCTTGGCACTGAAATGTGCTGTCTTGGTGGGGAGGGGACACTGGGAAAATCAAATTGCCTCTCTTACCCTCCGCAGTACACCCAAACTTGTAATTTTTGCTCTAACAGAAGTTGCTGGAATTTCTGTGCTGGAAACCTGGGCTTCCAAAAAGGCTCTCTCATCTGTAGGTGATTGTCTAAGATGGTGCTTTCCAGGGGCTGCCAGAACACAGCCAAGAGGGGCTAGGGTCAATTCATGGGCCACTGCAGGGTCCACAGTACACACCGAGGTTGGGCATCCTGTACCAGGGGTTAGACCCCTCCCGGGATGCCTTAGTGTATGGTGCTGGATCCCAGAGCTCGCACAGCGCTACTTTTATCCATTGACAGATGCCAAATTGTTGTTACTGAAGGGAGGATACGCGCAAGGGGCGTCTTATTCAGTCACGTTGCTGACGTCACTTTAACTTCTGACCTTCATTTGATGGGCCAACCGGGTAACTTAATAAGCCTATTTTTGTTTTGTTTTGGTTCCTCAACAATCTTTATTAACTGAAGGGTTGGGAGCACAAAGACTTTCTAAAAATTAAAAAGTCCTGGCTTTGAAAATTCTCAATACTTTATTATAAAATACTTTATTATAAAATATGAGAGAAAATTAGATTTAAGAAGTCTTTCGTTAATGAAAGATACTTGGAAAACGTAGTGCCAAAACTCCATCTTAATCCTTTGCCTCAGTCCACTTGTATCTAAGCATATATACAAGTATGTATACATGCATATACATACAAGTATATATACAAACATTTATACAAGCATATATACAAGTGTATATATACAAACATATATAGAAGTATATATATACAAGCATATATAGCGTTACATTCAGGGTAAGCATGAAAGGGAAATGATGGCTTTTGATGCCATTTATAGAGACTACAAAAGCTGTGGAAATTTTCATTTCCAAAATGCTGTGCGTCATGCTTAATTTGATTTCCCTGGAAGAACTTTATTGGGGTTGCCGATCTTGAAATCCCTCCAATCACTAGCCCCATACACTGAAGTGGGCAGATGAACCAAGCCACGCCAGTCACAGCACTACGTCCTCTGGGACCAATGGTTAGCCATGAAACTGGCACATGACCCTCAAAATGGCAACAGGAGTCCTCCTTGGACTATTTTAATAATGGACATTAGGAAAAAGACTGTCTTTATCCCACTGTACAGAGAAGTATAACCCAATGAGCTGAGAGTTTCCAGGAACATTATTTTGTTACATAGAAAAAAAGGCAAGTACGAAGTAGCAAAGGATTATATCAACATGCAAGCAAAATGGAACAGAAATAAGAACATAAAAATAGCACTGTTTGATCCCTTGATTTAGCCATCTACCTATGTCTGCAGTCACCACTGGACTTCCCTGACAGATGAGTCAATAATTCTCTCCTTTAATGTGAGTGGATTTGGGGGTATTCTCTCTTACAATATTGATTACATGAATGAGCCCAAAGAGGGTTAACTCCAAAGTAATCTAAATTACAAGCCCCTATGTTTTAGTGATATTTCCTCCTGATTTGTCTCACAACATGATTTCAAATAAATGTTTATAAACTGATGAAAACTTTACTTATATACTTGCTGGAGACATACTATCTACATAAAATTTAGAAATCAGATACTACAGGTGATAATACAGATGTATGGTTACCTCTGGATGCTACAATGATCTCTTCATTCTTTCTCTCATTTCTTCTGTGGGAAAGGAGTCATAGCTCAGAAATCTGGGCTCTCTTGATTATAGAATTTGAAGCCTCTACAAGATTTAAACCCTGAACTACAAGCCTGGATGCTTTCAGTTATCAGAGTACTGGCTATTAGATCTATTCAACTTTGTGCGTTGTCAGATGTGAAATTGTAGCTGCAACTGTGGTGCTTAAATACATGTGTCAGACAGAACTGCAGACAGCATCCTCTGTGGATAATGGAAATGACTGGAGGACTGAGGATGACACAAAGTTCCACTTGACTTCATTATTAACTGTAGAACAAAAAGCAACGCAAATTTAAAATTCTCTTACTATTCCGTATGGCTAAAAAGGCTGTCAACTGCCACTATAGTTAACAAATATTAGTTTTATTAACATAGATATTTTCAAATGCTGAAAAGCATATAGAACAAAACTTCTACCCCCAGATAAACCTTAATATTTTTAAATGATAAAATCATTACACACATATAGTAAAAAAATTCATGTAGTTTAGGAAAATATAAGATGAGATGTAAAATCCTCTCTCCTCCAAACCTTGTCTCTAAATCTAACTATTAACAATAGTTTTTTATGCATCCTTCCAAAACAAAAAGTTATAATTGGCTAGCATATGTGTGTCTGTGTATATATCCTTTTATTTATATAAACGAGATCATTCACACTGTTTAGTATTTTTTCTTTTTACTTAATTTTCCATCTTGGAGAACATTCATAGTAGCTGATAGAGATTTACTTCATTCCTTTCTTTTCCCCAGTTTTATTGAGAAATAATTGATATACCTTACTGTATAAGTTTAAGGCATACAGCATAATGGTTTGATTTACGTATGTTTTGTGTGTGAAATGATTACTGTAATAGGTTCAGCTAACATCCACCATCTCCTATATATACAACATTAAAAAAAGGAGAAAAAATGTTTTCTTTGTGATGAGAATTCTTAGGATTTGCTCTCTTAACAGCTTTCCTAAATATCATAAGGCAGTGTTGACTATAGCCGTCGTGTTGTACACTACATCTCTGGTATCTATTTATCTTATAACTGGAAGTTTGTACATTTTGACCACTTTCCTCCAAGCTTCATTCTTTTTAAAGGTTCTTCAAAGAACCATGATTTATTTAGCCCATTTCCTATTGACGTGTATTTAAGTTGTTTGATTCTCAGGTTTTCTGCTATTACAAATAATGCTGAAGCATGTATGTATGATATATGTACATATGTAGGCACACATACATATATATCACAAATACATATATATCACAACATACACATATATCACAAATACACACTTACAGATATTATAATGATATTTATCCCCTGTGGTAAAATCTGCTCTGCTACTTAACTCACAGGGCAAAGTACAATTAATAAGGCCAGCATGTGCTCATCACCCATGGAATGAAGGTGGTACATTCTGCGAATGTAAAGAATCACATTAATTTCTTATCCTTAAAGATGAAATGGTTTCTTTTTATTTGAGAAGAGCTGTAGCTGAGTTTTGTTCTAAAGAGTGAAGTACAGAAAGCCCTTTCCTCTACATCCTATTTCATGCTTTCATCTATATTCTTAGATTTAATAATTGGCTTGTCAAGCTTTCCTATTTTGCAGGAAAAAAATTAACAGTAAGAGTAGAAACAATACTCACTCCATTTCCGCAGCAAAACAATTAACACCTTGTGATGTGTTTATGTATGTAAGTGGGAAAGGACAGGCTTTCTTAGAATTTTTTATCAGGGTATCCAGTCCTTCCATGAAAGTAGCACTCCATCTCTATACTCAGGGCATGTTTATCTATAAATCCTATTTGTGCATCCATGCTTATCTCAATCAATATGCACACAGAATACACAATCTATTTTTTCATAAGCCTGGTTCCTGACTCTTTCTTGAAGCAAAAGTCACTTAGTAATCACCAAAACTGCACCTCTAAGAGTGAGAAAACACATGCTTTTGATAAGCACTCATTTAGCTTTTGCATATGCACTTACAAGCCCCCAGGCCTTCTAATGCAGTTATGCAGCCTTGAAACTGAACTTCAGAAGCTGATAACTAGGTTCCATCCACCAGTAGCATATCTCACAGTGCATTCATTATGACATTCCACATGTGCTCCGTGTGAATTATGAAAATAGGGAAAAGGGAAATCATTTCCACAAGGTTTCCTCACCAAGAAAATATTAAGCACACCTCCAAGTTAGTTTGCCCCTCTCACACAGTGCTTGGTTGCCATGGGTTACCACTTTCTCTGATGCATTTATCCCTGGAGGAAGAATGTTAAGATAGCAATGAAGGGAACTACCACTGACTACAAAAGAATAATAAATGCAAATAGATTCCAGGATAAAGTCATTTTTAAACCATAGCAAAGGCTCTAAATTTGTACTCCATTTCTTTTGCTTTTTTCTTTTTGAGGGCAAAGTTTTGCTATTCCAACTTTAGCTGCTTTAACCAGAAAAAATTTTTTTTACTGAATCTTTAAAATAATGTATTCAGCCACTGTAAGTCCTTTCAAAGAAAAGAAATTGTTGGTTAAACACAAGGACGTTCCACATGAAACTATTTGCTTCAGAAAAAGAGAAGTTGAAAACAGATAATAATATTTTTGTTACTAATACTGAATTGTCCTTTTGGGTATGTGTGTGTACAATTATAAGAGAAACAGAAATATTTGATCAGAAGGTACATAAAAGCACTTAGAGCTCCGGATCTGTTTGATCTAAAGGAAACCTAAAAATAGGGCTCTAAACTTGCAAAACAAAATGCAGGCTGCCTATCCACATACCAAAAGGCTTCCCTCTATAGCTCCTTAAACAACAACCACTGAAGTAGCACTGAACTAGGGGCATAGTTTCCTCACGACATCATGTAAGTTGGTATGTTTGTGTTTTTATCAGGTTCTTATGAAGATTCTAAAATGACAGTAGGGAATTTTAAGAGAAGAGTTTTTGTTTGTTTCTTTTTAAAAGCATTTGAAGTACCATATCTCAGAAGTAAACACTGTTAATATTCATTGTATTTATATTCATTGATTAAAGCTGGATGACAAATTTTCAAACTCTTGTTACATATTACCAAATTGCCCTTTAAAAAAGCTACACTCTCACCACCAGTGTATCAAAATGTCCACTTAACTGAACCACTGGGGATAGTAAAGGATATGTTGAGACTGAGGACTTAACGTTTTTTATTTTGCCAAATCCTTTGCTCTAATTCAGGGGTCACCAAACATTTTCTGTACAGGGCCAGATAGTGAATATTTTAGGCTTCTTGGGCCATACAGTCTATAGCAAGTAACCAACTCTGTTGTAGTAGCTCAAAATAAGCTATAGCCAATTTGTAAACAAATGGGCAGGCTGTGTTACAATAAAACTTTATTTACAAAAACAGGCAGCTGGACAGATTTTGTCTGTGGGCCATAGTTTGCCAACCCCTCTCAAAACTCTTAGTCGTGATTTTTAAAACCTATCTTTTGATAATTCTTATAAAGAAATCTATAAGGAATCGTGTGGTATGTGTTTGTCTGTATTCTTATTGTAATACTTATAAACAAGTTCATTCATTAAGAAAACAAAAAAAGGAAAGAACAACTTAAAGTTGACTGTAGAAACTTTTTAACTTCCAAAAATCATAGCAATCATCATGACAACAGCTAAAGCTCTTAGAGCAGTTTACAGCGTACAAAGCCATTTCTCATTCATTAACTTATTTGATCTTTAAATACTATGAAGTAGCTATGATTATTCCAATTTTACATGTGGGGAAATTGAGGTTCAGTTTATTAGCTGAGAGACTCAAGGCCAGAGGCGACCCTGTTACTGCAATTGCTGTTCAAGTTGTACCAACCGGAAAGCCAGCACTGAAAACTCCTGACAGAACACACCCAGCCAGGTGAAATTACACACATGGACTGCCTCTGCTTTTCAGGTAAATTCTTTATTTTCTCTTGAAGACCTGAAGACTTTGTCAGTGGGAATGGGTGGTAATTAGTAAGATAAGAGATTGATCTTATATTCTAGTCTGCTAATGTTTGTTTTGCGCCAGAATTGTCCCTGTGGCACTGAGCCAGAAAGAAGGAAGCAACTATAAATGCCTACGCAAAAGCCTAAAAAATAAATTCACAAGAAAGAAAATCTATAATTAGGGAAATTGTGAACTAAATCTGAAGACACATTCACAAACTCTGTGAATTTATACAGTAGTGAAGACAGATTGGATAACCCATAGCAAAAAAGAACTGCAATTATTTTTTTCCTTCCAGGAATAAAAGATACCAGCAAAGGTGCTAAAACATATTGAAGCAAAGAGGTGGATAATTTTTCCTGAATTAGAGAGTCAGTGTATTCTGTAACCACAAAGAATGTTCCTTTTTTATTTTTTTAAGGAGTTTTTTCCTGGCACATACCATTCTATTTTTTTTTTAACATCTTTATGGGAGTATAATTGCTTTACAATGGTGTGTTAGCTTCTGCTATATAACAAAGCGAATCAGCCACACATATACATATGTTCCCATATCTCTTCCTTCCTGTGTCTCCCTCCATCCCACCCTCCCTATCCCACCCCTCCCTGAGGTCACAAATCACCGAGCTGATCTCCTTGAGCTATGCGGCCCCTTCCCACTAGCTATCTACCTTACGGTTGGGCAGTGTATATACGTCCACGCCTCTCTCTCCCTTTGTCAAAGCTTACCCTTCCCCCTCCCCATATCCTCAAGTCCATTCTCCAGTAGGTCTGTGTCTTTATTCCTGTCTTACCCCTAGGCTCTTCATGACATATTTTTTCTTAAATTCCATATGTATGTGTTAGCATACGGTATTTGTCTTTCTCTTTCTGACTTACTTCATGCTGATTTTGACAATTTTTTTCTTCCAGTCTGGGCTGCATGCACAGTCCTCTGGCAGACATGAAGCAAAGCTAGGCACAGCCCTTGCACTCCAGGGTGTCTTCTCTGAGACTAACTGTCTGTCTTCACCTTTGCTGCTACAGGACTCTTCCATCCATAGTCGGTAACAGTGAGGCTGGTCTATGGCCACATATTTCCCACTTAGTCCCTGTTGTTCTCCAGCACTTGACTCAGGACCTTAAGAAGTCCCTCACCAATTTTTTGTCCCTCATTTTCCACAGTTTCTGAATTCAGCTTGCTACACAACAGCTACAGAGGTATGCTGATGTTGTCTCTTCTTTGAAAGGACTAGGCAAGTGTGGTGGTCTTGTAAACAGCTGGCTGCTTGATGCCACATGTCCAGCTCTGTTGCACACAGATGGCTTGATTTCAAAGTACACTTGCTTTATGGGCCATTTGCAAAGTCAGCACTGTATTTTGGAACATGAACAATCTCAGAAACAGATGAGACCATTCACCAGAGTGCAGCAGGGAACTGTTAAGATTTTCTTTGAAAACACAGCCTGAAAATGTTTACAGAATCCTGTGACATAAGCAACTCAGGGCCCTGTGGGGAGCTAATCCACAAAATGGGTTAGAAGGAAATTGGAAGAGGAAGAGTGAAGTGCAAGAAAGCTGGAAATCGATCTCTTGGTGGTAAAGTAACAGTGCTCAGAGTGATTTAAAGTTCCAGGTCCTTTCATTAAATTATGTAACCTCAGCAAGTGAGTTCAGCTGTCTGGGCTGCATCTTCTCCATTGTAAATATGGGAAAGACAATGTATTCTATGATGTCTGTGTGAAAATGAAAGGAGAATGAGTTTTCTAGATTGTCAAGTGCTACCCAAATGTAAGGTACTGTTACACAGTTCCAGATCTCGCCCTACTAGGGATCACTAGGGATGTCATAAATTATTCTTGTGCAGATTTATCAATAACACCTAAGACACACACTGAACATCAACTGGCACTTCAATAGCATCTATATGAATGCCTGGCACACAGCCAAGTCCACTTGCATGGAATGCACCTTAGGTGGAAGCTAATTAAGGGGGAAAAGAATTTGTATCTGTGATTTTGGGAGTGTTGCAGTATACTCAAAAAAGAGCTGAAATTTCAAGATTTGATGAAAAATACTTAAAAGAATAATCATCCTGCCCAAGTTTGTGTATTTTTCCCATAAGGTATTTGATTACCTTCATCTTACGCTCACCTTACTGGTCCTAAAGAAACAAACAAAACAAAAAACTGATTCTAAACTATGTGGGAAGGACTCCCCTGGTGGCACAGTGATTAAGAAACCGCCTGCCAATGCACGGGACACGGGTTCGATCCCTGGTCCAGGAAGATCCCACATGCCACAAAGCAATTAAGCCCGTGCACCACAGCTACTGAGCCTGTGCTCTAGAGCCCACAAGCCACATCTACAGAGCCTGCGTGCCACAACTACTGAAGTCCACACGCCTAGAGCCCGTGCTCCGCAATGAGAGAAACCACCACAATGAGAAGCGCACGCACCACAACAAAGAGTAGCCCCTGCTCACCGCAACTAGAGAAAGCCTGCGCAAAGCAACGAAGACCCAACGCAGCCCAAAATAAATAAATAAATAAAAAATACTATATGGGAAAAAAATCTAGAAATGCACTTTTCTGACCTTTATCATATAAGAATATAATATACTTCTATTGGATTGAACCGTATGTAATTGCTTTTCTTTTTTTTTTATTATTATTTTTTTTTTTTGTGGTACGCGGGCCTCTCACTGTTGTGGCCTCTTCCGTTGCGGAGCACAGGCTCCGGATGCGCAGGCTCAGCGGCCATGGGTCACGGGCCCAGCCGCTCCGCGGCATGTCGGATCTTCCCAGACCCGGGCACGAACCTGCGTCCCCTGCATCAGCGGGCGGACCCTCAACCACTGTGCCACCAGGGAAGCCCCTTTTTTATTTTTTGCAAGATCCATGTTTTACGCTTCCTCTGTATTCCTGATATTGATCTCCACAATGCTAAACACATGGGAGGAGACGTTATGATCCACTGAGCTTTTGTTTTTTAATTCCTGGGGTAGGTAGACTAAAGTGAAACAGAAGCCAGAAGGGTGGCTGTTTAGTTCAGTGTGTTATTATGGTTTTACTAAAATGGAAAAACAAATGAAGCACATTGGCTGTTGTTTCCTAAAGATTTCACTCTAGGTCTTAGGCATCATAGTTCTCTAGGGCTACGAAAATTAGGCCCACCCATAGGTCAGGATAAAAAAGAATAAAGATAGGAATCAAGAACTTCACAGGAGGGACTGAAAGTGTGTAACATGCTCCACGTCTCCCTTCTTTTCCTGTGAGCTTCTCTGGAGACATCTAACTAGCCCATGACCCATCTCTCCCCCTACATCTCTCCCTCTCTGGCCCCCATCCTGGGCCATATCTGACTGAATGGGGCAGCTACCTTATCCAAAACAGGACAGTCAGATTTAGAATTGGGAAAGTCTCTGCGCATGGCTGCAGCTGTAATTGTTAACTCTGGAGCAAATAGTCCATGAAGTGGCAGATATTCTACCATGGGGATTGGAGACCAAAGACCTCTGGTTCCCAGGGAGGATGAAGCCAATGAGCAGATAGGAGACAAGCAGAGTGAGGGTGAAAATACCAGACACCCACCCCCCAATCTGAGATCTGGCTATCTTCCCACTCTTGGTTCTAGGATCTATTCCTGCATTCTTACCAATAATCACTTTTTTGTTTGGCCTGCTTGAATAGATTTCTGTTCCTTGCAATCAAGAGTCCAAGTTAATACAGTGGAGATCTATTTTGGAAGACAGGGGGAAAAGGAGCAAACATAACTTGGTGCCTTTGGGGACAGATAAATTCACTATAAACCTTACTTCTTTCCAGTGGAGTCTTCTCAGCCAACTCAAGCACTTGGTATTTCAGTTAGCCATACACTCAACCATCATCCTTATCTTCTGGCTTCTTAAAGTTGAAATTCAGTAACCCCAAAGTGTGAAAAAATGCTATACAGCACATTCTTTTCCTTCTAGCCTAGCAGATGCACAGCTGCCCTCTGAGATTGTGCTACTTTTCCACAGGCCACAAAAGGATCTTCATTACTGTTGGTGGGATCACACATACTCTTGGTGTATTGGTGGAGGAACCACACATCATGAATGTGTAAGAGAAAAATTAGCATAAGAAATGTTACCCTCCCCTGCTAACTTTTTACTTCCTCTATTGTTAGTGCCATTTTCTTTATTCATCCTTTATCACATACACCAAGAATTCTCACTGGCCTATCACCTATTTCTACACCTCAATACAAGTTCATATCCATTTATCTACCATCCTCATTGGTCTTCCTTGCTGTTCCCATAGCATATACATGCTTCAACAATATTGTTCTAAAATACACATTTTATAAATGCCTTTTTACTTCCCTACCTCTCCCACCAGGCTGGGAGCTCTTCATTGGAAGAGGCTGTGTCTTATTGTTATAACCTCCATGTCTCATACATTAGCTAACAAATGTGTGATTAATGTCCAATGCGTGAGTGAGTGAATGATTAAGTGAGTGAATTAATGACTTTTGCTCCCTCTGGTATTTCTCAAATTCTAGTCATATACTTTAAATGCATTCTCTCTTTCTTTTATTGTCACAATAAATGAGCAGCATGCTCCTTGGCTGAGCTCCTATAATTATATCCCTTTTCATTTAACACCTCACTCTTACCAAATCTCCCTAAGAGAGTTTGATAGTCTTTTTTTTTTAATCGTTCAAATTTCTATTTTGATATGCGGTATGAGAAATGAACTCTTAAATCAACTGAACTTTATGGAAAATGAAACAGCAAACAAATCAGACCCATGTTAAAATAGAAGGTCTGTTAAATGTCCAAATTTAAGGATATAACAGCCACAGATAAACTTCAATTCTATAGTCTTTTTTCAGGAGATTGAAGTCTTTCCAACACAACTTTACTATGAACTGGTCCAGAGTGCTCAACAGCATATGGGAATGCTTAACAGGGATGGTTTTTGATGTGTCAACCTGGCCAGCTACAATTCCAGTCATTTGATCAAACACTAATCTAGCTATTGTGAAGGTATTTTGTAGATGTGATTAAAGTCCATAATCAGTTGACTCTTTAAGTAAGGGAGCTCATCCTAGGTAACCTGAGTGGGTTTGATTCAATCAGTTGAAAGGCCTTAAGAGCAGACATAAGGCTTCCAGAAGGAGAGGAAATTCCACCTGTGGGCAGCAGCTTCAGCCTGTGCCTGAGAGTTCAATCCTTCCTGTCCTGAGCTCACCCTATGGATTTCAGACTTGCCTAGCCAGCCCACAGCTGTGCAACCAATTCCTTAAAATAAATTTACTGATATATGTCTCCTCCTGGTCCTTCTTCTCTCAGTGAAATCTGGGTGAATACAGAGATTATCAATAGACTATACATAGAATAAAGCCATGTGTTGGCTACCATGTTTCACTGCCCTCATGCTTTCATTTCCTCCCCCTCTACTCAATAATTTCAAAAATGGTCACATGGGCTGAGGGTAACTTAAAGATCTTTCAACCCATCTTATTAGCACCATAAATTTTTACATAGTCTTAAAGAAAAATAATCATAGTTTGTTGGATAAAACAAAAGGTATCATTAATTCAAATATAACATGGATTCTATTCTTTTCCTTTGGGATGTTCTGGGATTTTTCTTCAATTCATGTTTTTACCATCACATATGTTATATTACAAAACCCTGTGACATGCCCTTTGTCAATCTAGGCAACCACAGCATGTAGTACTGCAAGTAAAATCTGCTGTAATAAATTTTCAGTAATGGTGGTGGCCTACAGTTTCTAAAATCTTTCCTAGTCCTTGACATTCATTATTTATTTCTCCTTCATCCTATTTGCCAAGGGTCCTCAAAAAGCTTTGTATAGTGCAACAGCAAATCCACAAGCACAGGAACGCTTATATTCTTTAAAACTCAATTGTGCTACTCACTTCCTAAGCTACCATGCCTGCTATTAAATATTGTGTTTCTTCTTCATTTTGCGGGGCCTTAGATTTGTTTGTCCTCTTCCCATTTTTAATCACTTTTCACGCCCATGTGATAGTTCCCCAATAAAATTTTCTAGTTTCACAGCTTTTCTTCGGTGTCACCTGACTTTGTCCGCTTTCATATAATAAGCTGAGTACCCTTCTCTTCATTGTTCTAATAGGAATTCTAATAGCTTCAAATTTTTACCCATCAACTTTCTCCAGCTTTTTAGGAAAAAAATCAGTTGTTGCTATAGCTGGAGTTTCAAGGAGTATTTTATTCACTTTACATTTTGTATCTATTGTTATTAGTTGTGATATATAATTATTGTTGATTTAATTAATCAGCTTCCTCATTTTATGCCCATATTGTAAACTCCATTTGAATGTTGTGCTTCAATGCCATATTCTGACCAAGTTATTCTAAGCATCTGGCTTCATATATCAAGCATTGGTTGCTTTGGGCTCCACCATTTTTTCTCAAGATGTAAATTAATGTCTTCCCCAAACTGTCATTCTTATAGTGCAGGAAGGTGAATGCCTTTAAATAAATTTTACATATCTTTTGAGGAAGTCATGCATTCAGAAGTCTCTTATTTTTCATGAACTATATCTTCCAATTCAGATTCCATGCAAGAGAAATCTCACCTTGGTATAGATAGCTCTCTTGTCTTCCTTTAGGAACAATGATTTTCCCCTTTGTATTCAGCTTGATTGTTGGAACTAAAATCACATCAAGTTTCTCTTCTCTCCAGCCACATAAACTGCATTGTTAGTCTCCCTCACTTGATGCTTTTTGTGTCGTATGACCTACTCTAGCTTGCATTTAATTTTCCCGAGCAATTTTATGTTTTACCCACTCCTCTCTCTCCTTGTCCCAAGTGAAAGTCCACCTTCCTATTATTCCCCCCCACTTTCTTGGTCCCCTTTTGCTGCCTACTTCTCTAAGGGTTCCAGACTTATTTACATCCATTGTGCCAATCCAGCTTGCTTTCTTGGCTTAATTTTAAAAACACTGATTGAGCAACCAGAATATGGAAGGCAGAACGAAGAGGTAGAAAAGGAGTATCCTGTGAATTAAAGAACTAAGAGTCAGGTAATAAGGAAAAGCTTCAGCTAACACACTAGCATTTGCTTCTAGACCTAATGAGGTCTAAAGCATCTTACACACTGCATTTAAAAAGGGAGATCTTTCTAAAATGCGCATCAGATCATTTTCCTGCTTAAAATTGTTCAGTGAATCCTCACAGTCTGCAGGATGAAATCCAAACTCCTTGGGAGGCCATTTGTCATCTGATCCCTGAATATAGACCTATATCTCTGTGTGCATTCCTATGAATACATGTACATATATGTGCATACCTGTGCATGGATATTCAGGTACAGGTGGGCAGTGGACAACAATGTTTGCTTCCCCCCAAAATTCAGATGTTGAAATCCTAATGTGATGGTATTAGGAGGTGAGACTTTGGGGAACTAATTAGGTCATGAAGATGGAGCTCTCATGAATAGGATTAGTGCCCTTATAAAAAGGACACAAGAGAGCTCTTTTGCCCTATTTCTACTATGTGATGACACAGCAAGAAGATGTCCATGAACCAGGAATGAACCAGGAATGTGCCCTCACCAGACCTCGAATCTGCCAGCACCTAGACCTTGGACTTTCCAGTCTCTAGAACTGTGAGAAATAAATATTTCTTGTTTAAACCACCCTTCAATGATATTTTGTTACAGCAGTCAGAATAGACAAAGATAAGTGGGGTGAGTGAGCTAAGCCAGAAGGCCTAAAGGAGACTAGAAGTCCACAATCCTGGTGGGAAAGGCAGAAAGCATGACAAATATGGAAAAGTGTACAGGTGGTTGTTGAAATCAGATATGAGGCAGATTTTAAAGACAGAGTGAGGGCAAGGCAGTCAGAATCAAAGAGGAACATGTAGTGGAAGTTCTGAACACAACCAGCTAGCCTTTGCAGCTTTTGTTCATAGTTGGCTCCATTTTAAAAGGCGAGATAAGGTAAACGTTGTACATGCCCTTCTCCCATGACCTGTCCCTGGGCAGTGGGTCTTGTGGCTGCCCCGGATTTGTCAGATGGCACACACTAAGGAACTGTTGAGATGAGTGGTGGTCTGAGGCTCATACCAATCCCTGCAGCAGGTGTTGGAAGTTGTTGTTGCTCTCTGTGGTGGCCAACTCCACTCACACATATTCTGTTTCTCTACCTTAGACTCTGAGGGGTAGCTTGAGAATCGGGGTGGGAACAGAGTTTCTGAGGGGCAGATGGGACAGGGAGCAGTGAAAGCCAGGGTGGGTCCACAGGCACAGAATTGTAGGAAATGGAATGCCATTACTGTTCTTGATCTTAAATAGTTCCAAAGAGTTGGCCCCTAGAAAAATAAGGTTTCTTGCATTCAGACTGTTGTCCTGATGCCCACAGCCTGTAAGAATTAGCACTGAAGGGCTTCTTGACATAGAAAATGGTGTTTATAGGTCTTCTTAAGTAACTGGTAGCTTTTCCAGGTATGTGCCATATGCTGGGGTTGTGGTAGTATTGGGGTGCAGAAAAAAATAAGAGAAACTGTAGGGTTTTTTGTATGGAGAGATGCTGTAAATCATTATACGTAGATTTAGCAGGGTTGAGATCCATGGCATGTCAGATTCTATGTAGAAGGGGCCACAATATGGTCCATTAGACCATTCGTGTGGGGACGAGCCTCAGAGGACAGATGGTTCTGGACAAGCAGGATTCTGAACTATGCCTTCTAGATTCATGATATAAATACCTGGAATCAAAGGTCAGTTTTATATTAATTGTGGAGGAGGAATTCCCCTAATGAACAGAGTACAACTAACTGTTATGTGTTCTGTGTTCTGCCATCTTGGTGAGGGTATCAACCCTCATTGTAGCCATGGGAAGGGAGCAGGTCCATGATGAAATCCATCATAATGGTAGTCTATCAGCCCTTGTGCATTAAGAGCAAATTTATTCTCCCCTTTGGAATTCTGGGTGTGTCTGGCCCAGGCACGTGTATCTCAATGGTTGCTGTGCAGGAATGGGATTTGCCAGCTAGGGCTACCAGAAGTCCCTATAGCCATGCTTCGGAGTCTTGAATGGCTTTTAAAGGCCAGCTATAGTTTGGTAATATGGCAATACGGCAGAGCTACAGTATTTGAGTTGCCTGGTTATATAAATAACTAACAGACAAATAATCCATTAGACAAGATTCTACCACCTCTGTGTTTAATACCTTTCGGAAGCCATCCCTAGGTCAGTCTGAATTCCAGCAAGTATTCAGCATCTGCAGGTTGACTCCACCAGATTTCCTCTAAAAATCTGCTGAATGGCATATTTGACAGCTGCTAAATGGATTCAAGAATACTAAATGTATCCTTGATCTTTGGTATGACTTTCAGAGTACAGAGTTTCTGTCACCCCCTGATATTCTGGCTCATGAGAAAAAGTGGCTGATCATTCATGTGCCAGATGTATAGTGGATATAAAGCTCCATATTGGAAGACTGAGGCCCTTGTGACTCAGCTTTAGTCAAGGTACCTGTTTGCCCTGCTGCTCCAGGCTCTGTTGGTGTCCCTGGATAGTCATAGGAGACGGTCTTCTCCTAGGCAGTGCTTCCAAACTATGGGGAAGTTAACTTGGAACTAACATTTCTTTGGGGACAAAACTGTTGCCACTGCATTGTTGGAGACATGCGTTTCAATGGAAAAAGTCAAGATCAGGCAGAAATTGTACATCATTTAGGAACAGAAGTTAATTTTTCTGTAGTATAACAGTCTGAGATGTGTGTTTCAGGTTGGCTGGTCCCTCAGAGTCCCGGGCTGACAACAGCTCTGCCACCTTGCACATGTGGCTTCCAAAGCTGCTCAGATCAGCCAGCAGGAAAAGTATAGAGAGACTATGGGGAAGGCAGCTCACTGCTCACTGTATTAAGAGCCCCAGCCCGGAAGAAGCAAACATCACTTCTACTCAATTTCCATTAGTGAGCAGTCTCCTGGACCACAACTAACTGCAAGAGAGTCTGGGAAATCTCATTCCTATCCAGATAGCCATGTGCCCTGATTACTATGGAAGAACGGATGAATAGGATTGGTGGGCTGCTAACCTAGCAGTTTCCATCCTAAGTGGATACACTTTTCAGGTCGGGAGTTCAAATACATACTGGTCTCTTTCAGGTAATGTTCAAATCATGTTGGCTCCAACAAATGCACCTTTAGCAGAGGATTTCAATCAGGGACTGGACGATTAGAGTCATTTGGGAGGTTTTTTCTAACCATATATGTACAAATCCTATCTGGATCTACTCACAGACCCAATATTCTGCTTGGATGGGTTGGTCAGGATGGGTATATATATTTAGATAAATTCCCCCAGGTGGCTCTGACATATGTCTCTGTTGAGAAGCACTATGTGAAAAGATAGTGAGGCATTGCACAAAGAGAATGGTAGCACCCATTCAGGAATTTCCAAGCATCTAGATAGGTGCTTTCCAGTTGTCACCCTCTGAAGTCCAAATGAGGTGGGCCTTAGAGAGACCCCTCAGGACTTGAGCTTTAAGAAGCAGATCTAAGGAATCCAAGGTGAGTTCAAACAACCCCAGACAGAGACAGCAGTGAGGCCCCATTAGGGGTGGTGTCAAGCAAAAGCCAATGAGGAAAGTATCAGGGCTTCCCATTCCCCAGCAGTGCGGATCTGGGAGCAGTGTCTGTGGCATGAGGGAGACCAGGTTGGGTAGCAAGCTGGGTCCACTTCACTGCAGCCAGTTCATCAGAAAATGGACTTAGACATGGGAACCCACTCGCTCCTTTAACTCAGTGGTTCTCAACTCTGGCTGCACAGTAGAATCCTCCAGAGAGCTTTTAAATTTGTCAGTGTCCAGGCCTCCTGCCAAGACAACTGAATCAGAGTCTCAGGGAGGGAAGGCAAGCTCGGGGGTCTCTAGTTTTGTTCATTCTCCTCAGGTGTTGCTGAAGCAGAGTGAGGACCTATGACCTCCGCCTTAGCTCCTGACCTCAGGAGCGGGGACGCACACCACTCTGCCTCCCGAATTTCTCTCTTCAGCCTCTGTGCCCATCAGCACAGCCATCTGCTGCCCGCTGTGCACAAGTTCATGCTCTTCTCACCCAGGCCTGTGTTTTCCAGGCGCAGGCAGTAAAAAAATGGTAGTAGTAGCTCCATCTTTGCGGGTGATAGAAAGCCAACCTCCCAGGAGGTATATGGTACCAGCTGAGGAGCCATGCAGAGGTGGCTACCTGCAGTGCTTGGGCTTGAGGTGAGTGAGTTCACCTGGAAGAGACAAGGGCCAGATGAGAAAGGGAAACTAGTAGGAGGGTCAAGAAGTAGGGACCACCTGAGGGGGGTCCTAGAGGTGAGTCTCTATCTCAGTGGAGATACAGAGTCAGGAATTTAGAATCAGGATGACAAGAATAAGTAGTAAAGCAAGCAGGTCTGGATCCCACATGGATGTGAATGGGATGGGGTTGGCCAGGGCCCCATGTAGTTTTCTTTACCGTCACCTAGCGTGTGTGTTTACATTACAGGCACATCAATTTAAAGTGCAGGAGAGGAGGTTGACAGTCACAAACTGAACTACTGACAATGCTAGAAATGCACCCACAGGTGCCTCTAGCCTCCCCACACGTACCGAAGCTGTTCTCTCCATCTGAAATGCTCGCTACGCCCTACTCCCCACCAAGCTGCCTTCCGCAGCACATCTTCTGTACCCTGTTTCTAATTACTCTACTGCAAATGTTATTTCCTTTACTGGATTCTGAGCCCCTCGAAAGCAACAATTTTGTCTTGTTCATCACAATGCCTGGCACTATGTAGGTGCTCAATGAGAGTATGTGAATGCCTGCTGTCAAAACAAATGTCCAATGTGCTGGGGAACAAAGAATAGGAAGCAGCCTGGAGCATCACAAAAGGCTCTGACAGAGAAGTAACAGGTGAGCAGGGTCCCAATGGACAGCTTTCCTGGCAGAGTGAGAGGGAAACATAGAAGGAACATCCTACTAAGGACTCAGAGGTTTAAGACAGCTCAGCTAATTCAAGTGGCTTGGCATTACCAGTCTCGGTGCTCCTTTTTCTCTTTCATTCTGAGCCTCTAAAGCTAGGTAGGCTTTCAGTATTTGTCTCTACCCTAGGATGGCAAAATCTTGTCAATTTGCATAGTTGACCCAAGAAATTCAACTATTCTCATTCTTTACCCCTAAAACACATCTCGTGACGGCATATTCTTACTCAAATGATTTCCTGAGTCATATCTATATCCTGCTTACCTTGGCTGTTCCCTACACTGGCTAAAATTCTTTGTTCTTAAATAAAATATGCAGGCCTGAAGATAACCTCATTTTCCCATTCTGTTTAGCCAAGTGCTAAACAGATCTGTGAATGGAGCTGTTTAAATATCACATCCTTCCATCTACTCAATCCACTATTTGCCCAGTCTCTCTAGGAGTTAATGTCTTGGTAAGCTAAACAGAAGAACAGAAGATTCTAGAAGTTCTGCTCCAACTTCGCTTGACTTACTCATTCATGCAACAAATGTGAACACAGCTTCAACAATGGACAAAGAAAGCCCTGATGAGTTTTCAGTTCTTTAAAGTCTACATTTTTGGCAAATGCCTCAAGGGGAGACTTTTCAAAACTTGAACACAGCTTTGAGCCAATCTACAAATTCACCCAATTTTACAGGGGCTGCTGGTGTTTTCCAGCACACATTTTGCATATCACTGCGGTCACTGGGGTTTTACAAATAGCCCTGGGTTTTGGAAGGAAAACCTTCAGGATGAAAGTACAAAACAGATTCCTTTATCACTTGGACATCCCCAAACTGTGTTTACACCGTCACTTCCTCTAACGTGAACAAATTCCCAACCACCCTGAACGGCAGCAGGGGTTAAAAGCAGTCTCCCTGATGTTTTACTGGTATTTTGCACTTTCCCTGTTTCGTACCCACCTACTTGTATACTTCATAGCCTTCAAATCAACCTCATTGTACAATCATCAGATATGAGTTGTGCATTCACTTACTCATTCATGCAGCAAGCATTCATCTGGAGATTGCTCTGTACCCTCATGTGGTAAAGTGATACCCGAACCTTTTCATTCATTGCTGCATTGTTCAGTGTGCATCTATTGGAAAACTGTTCTATTCCAGCACCTGGTCTGTATGGGATGCAATGACAGAAATGACAACACTGTGGTTCCTGCTTGGAGGAGCCAGTAGTACGTAGGGCTCACCACATTTTGCTTCAAAAGGAAGGGCACTGTCCCAGCCTGTCTCATTAGGAAGGCATGAAATGCCCAAACTTCCCCTAATCAGATCTTTCTGCTTTATTCCTTTCTTCATAAAAACTGCAACAACTTTTAAAATCTTCCCCATCTGTGCTCCCATGGACCTTAAAGAAAGCAAAGCCAGTCTCCTTTCTGCACCCTCCCTTGTCTCCTCTTCTTCACCTTCTTCACCTTCACCCTCACGAACCATATTCGTGCCATTCTGGCAGGTACACAGTTAATCCTCACAATCACTTAGTGTATTGGGCCTAAATGCTATTATAATCCTTTGTTGAATGAGGAAACAGATGCTAAAATTAAGATACTGTGCCCAAAACACACAAAAAAATACTGTGATGAAACCAGGTCTAAGATCTGGGTCTTTACACTACCTGTGCTAACTCCAACATAATCTCCCCTGAATCAATTGATATTATTTTCCCAGAGCATACATGGCTAATTTTCATAGAGTTGATCTAATTTCAGTTTTCCTTTATTCCTGGAGTTATGTCTATTCCTTCATCTAAAAAAATGTTTTTAACTTCACAGTAAGAAATGGCAATAAAATGACATTAAGTTGAAGCCAAACTAACAGGTTTTCCCAGCCAGGTCATGGCTTTATCTGGTATTGCTGAGTCCACTAGAAAGTGTTTGGAGACAAAAGGCAACTTTTAAAATGCTGAGATAGCAAACTTGGTTCTAAGGATGTCAAAGGAGTTGTTCAATAAGTGATCTAGCTTCCTTTCCTTATGAGTGGAGGTCAAGATAAGAATCTACAGATACTCTCTGGCTTTCTCAATCCTTTAAATCCAGACATGGTTGAAAGGCACATTACAGAGATAAAGAGCATTAGAAACATAAACATGGATTTCCTCTAGCAACTGACTGGTGTCTGGAGGAACAAAAAGACCAACATTTTGCGTAATTAACTCGAATACTTTTCTGGAACTAAAAGTCTTCTGAGCCCAGACTTTGGGCTACTCATCAGCTTGGAGAAGCCAATTATCAGAGCATCCTAGCTGTCTAGATTAGAATGCTAAGGTTCCCTGTTCATGGAATTGGGCTGGTGACCATCTGAGCACATATGTTTATGGACAAAGATATCTGGGAGTGGGCTTCCCTGGTGGTGCAGTGGTTGAGAGTCTGCCTGCCGATGCAGGGGACACGGGTTCGTGCCCCGGTCCAGGAAGATCCCACATGCCGCGGAGCGGCTGGGCCCGTGAGCCATGGCCGCTGAGCCTAGCTTTTTCTAGATGAAGGGGCAGAAAATTTGGAGCAAGAGTGTTCAGGAGAAAGGGAAGATACAGACAAGGAGGGGTAGATGAGCTTAACGGAGGGGAATGTTGTGGCATAGACCTTTCCTCTTAGATTTAAGAAACTGTCTTGAGCCCAGTGGGAAGGGTAGTTAAGGCCAGAAGCTAAAGGTGCTGTGTTAAGAAAAGGCTGTGAAACTCTGAGAACGAACAATGCTGTTCTGAGGCCTAAGTGCCCCAATTCTTCCCAGAGCTGGGAAGAGGGATGTTCTCCCCTTTCAGTGCTGAAGCACAGCAGCAGCCTGCAGGTTATGGAGCAGAGACAGCTACCTGGGACCGGTGCCCACCCACCCTCCAGACTGACAGGTAAGGAGGCGTTTCATGGAGAGCTGACAGCTGAGGCAGTGACAAGCTTCCCTCAGGTGACTCTAGTTAGCAGACTTCCATAAAGAAACCTGAGAAATCCATGTGAAAAACTCTTGGGAACTTTCAGAAACACACAGTGAGAGAAACCTGGCCAAGAATTGAGTTTCTTACGTCAATAGGTGGGTGCTAGGAGCTGGCAAAATATAGTATTCAATGTTGATGTCTGTATTTACAGCCTGGTGAAAACTGGGACATTTGGGTAGAAGACGTTGGCTAAAGCAAGGAATTCTACAGTTACTTGTTTTAAAATCTAATAGGAAGAATTCAAGTGAAATAAAAGGATATGTGTGAACTTGGGTAGACTACTTACCTTCTCTGTGCCTCAGTCTCCTTTTCTGTAAAATACCTGCCTGTACAATTATTACTTAGTAATAATACCTGCTTCATAGAGGTATTAAATAACAGTATGTGCTTGGAACAGTCAAGCACATAGTTTTCAATTTTATTTTTAACTTTTTATTTTGACATGGAGTAGAATAAAGAATACAAAGCAAAAAAAAAAAAAAAAAAAAAAGGATAGTGAGCTAAAGGAATAAATGTAGTCCAGCTTAACAGCATAAAGATCTGGGTTCTGACCTTCCTCTCAAGCAGGCTGCCTTTTGGGAATTACAGGTCACTCCCTAGAGTTTCCTCAGGCACATTCGTCCACCCCTTCTGCCTTTAAGTCTGAGGAGCCCAATCATATCACACAAAAGTGAAGCTACATGTTTGAAAAGCCCCAGGTCGACTAAACTCCAGCAGACGTTGCCTGGTGGACTAGCACAGTCCTCTCCTTCCCCTCAACCGGTTCTATCCCCAGGACTCCCAGACCCTGGGCACAGGCCAGGAGGCCAGAATCCTGACCAGTTCCTCAGACTCTTTGACCTTGGAGCTAAATTCAATCAATTCAGTACTAACGAGAATAAACTGCAGGGTGGTGCTCTGATAGTCACTAGCAAGTATTTCCTTCAGGAAGGAAATATGCAAAAGGTAAGAAGGACGAGATGAGGCTCCCGTTGCAGCCTGGGCAATCTGGGAAAAGTCAGTGCTGCTGGCCTCCCTAAACCCCCTAAACATCAGGAAACAAGCCCCAAAGATGAGAGAACACAGTGTCCTTCCGCCCCTCACAGAGTCTCTGAACAAAGGGGCAGCTGATCTATAAATAGCATTCTTATGGAAGTTCTAGAATCATTGTTTGCTTAAGAAAGTGACTCCCAGGCTCTCACCAATAACGCCTAGGATGCAAGGAGAGCTGGTGGTTTTTTGAGGGTTGAGGGAAAACACCAGTCCAAGAGGTAGAAGATGGCCCTTGAGGAGGTGCAGCTTAATTGAGACCCCCCACAAAGGGGACCAGGGAGCCAACACACTTCCTGGAACCCTGAACAGACCCCACCTTCCCATTCCCCGAATGGAGGGGAGCATACCAGGATTTGAAGTAGCTCATGCCAACAAGGGGCTCTGGTCAAAAACATTCCTCATCCAGGTTTTGTGAACAACACTGGAGAATGGGGCGGGACCTATTATAAGTGGTGTAGAGTTTGCAGCCTCAGGGAGCTTTAGGTCAGTGTAATTTATCCCTTACTGACTATGAAAAGGGGTGATACACCACTGCAGAAATGATTAGGAAGTCCCTGCTAAAGTTACACATACACATGTACGCCTTATGACCCAGAAGTCCCACTCCTGTGTGTAGGCCCAGGTGAAAGAGTGTTTGTGGCCACCAAAAACAACAACAACGACAACAAACAGGTACAAGAATAATCATAGCAGTGTCATTCACAATAGCCTAAAACCTGAAGCAACTCAAAAGTGTACCAACGGTTGAGCAGATTAATAAGTTGTGGTGTATCTTACAATGGAATATGAAGCAGTATTGGAAAGAAAGAGAACTACTGCTACATGCAATGCCACAGGTGACTCTCCTAGACCTCATGTTGGGCAGAAGAAGCCAGAAGCAGAAGAGTATATATTCAATGATTCCATTTATATACAGTTCAAAACCAAATAAAACTGATCAACAGTCAGAGAGAGAACTCTGAAGAGTGGTAACTTTACCAGGGGGCATGAAAGTTCTGGGTGCTGCAAAATTCTATCTCCCAATATGGGTAGTGAGAATATACAAAATGCTTGCGCTGGTATACTTTAAATATGGGCCTTTTCTATATGTAAGTTATACTTCAATAAAAAGAAAAAAAGGCAGGGGATGTAAATTAACATAAATATATATAAGAATTGTAGGTATGACTACGAGCACATTGAGCTGACTGGGAATCAGATAAGAAAAAGCCTACTAAGTTTTCTAGTGAGTTATACAGCCTGGGATGAAAAGGAACTGTGGCGATGAAAAGGAAAGTATCTCCTCCCCCAAGGAGGGCATAGTCCCTAATGCCATTTTCACATGTGGTCAAGGAGGACACTAGTAAAAGAAAACCCTCTGAGAGGGACAGCCAGAGGCCTGGGAAATTATCTCCAAGAAACAGAAGTGAGGCTTATGCAAGAGTCAGCGCCTGCACGGATGTTAGGATTGTAGCCACAGGAGCTGCTATGTGCGTCTGGATTCCCCCTTTCTGCAAGGAGGACTGCACGTTGCTATCTCGTTTCTGTTCCGCCACTGCCTGTTGCGTGGTGGGGGGCGGAGTAGATAATTTGCCATGGAGAGGGTGGGTAGATCTGTCTCTAGATCAAGAGAAGCTAGATCTGTAAAGGATGTAGAGACTCTCACAAGGTCCTGGACTTTGGGCTTGAGATCATCGCTGGATAGTAACCCTATGAGCTGGGTACTATCATTACTTCCATCTTAAGAATGAAGAGATGCCACACCCATATCCGTTCATACTGAAATGTTCTCTTTGCAGGTGTGCTGTTTCTCCTGCTCAAGGTTAGTTTCTGCACTTACCCTCTGGCTCCCATGATCAATACCCTTTCCTCTCCATCTCTATGACATTCCTGCATCAATGGATTTCCTTTTTTTCCCTGCTTCTTCAAACTCTCTGGCCCTCTCTACAGGCTTGAGAGCTTTGTCTCCATTTTGGTCTATTGCTTTGTGTGATCCCTAAATAGTGATGTTCCCCAACTTCTCCTTTCACCTTGATTTGCACCTTGGTATTTTCAGTATGTCTGAGGGTTTACATTTTCTTTCTAAGCTTTAATAACTATATCCTTAGTTGTTCACTCCCAAAGTGAAATCATTAGTAATACTAAAGTAGCTTAGAATGTTGATTTTAAGAAGAGATGGTAAGGCAAACACACACAAATCCATATATTGCCAAGTTTTATTTTCTCCTTTGGACCAAAACAATTTGCTGCCTCAGGCACTCAGTAACAGAATATTTTAATCTTGCATTTATGTCTTTTTTCAAATTTGAAAACAAAGCACACGTTAACTCTGGATTTCAGTCTGACATCGTAGCTTGCATAAAATGCTTTTTGAACTGTTCTTGAGGACAGTATGGAAGTCTGCTATTGAGTTGTGCAATATAAATGAGACAGACCTTTCTAAATTATTAAGTACAGATGGTTTCTCCAAAAAAGAAAAAAGAAGGTGGGGGAGAAGGAGGGGAGGAGAAATGGAGGCACAGAGAGGTCTCAGTAACGATGAGCATTACAGAGCAAATGAGTGCTAAGGTACCACTTTATCAGAGCAGTTTGGGTCCAGAGTCATTAGTAGTTACATAGAAACTGGACAATGTATCACCCAATGCTGTAAATATTCTACATATGGGGGGGACCTTCAAGATGGTGGAGCACTAAGACGGAGATTACCTTCCTCCCCACAAATACATGAAAAATACATCTACACGTGGAACAATTCCTACAGAACACCTAATGAACGCTGGCAGAAGACCTCAGACGTCCCAAAAGGCAAGAAACTCCCCACGTACCTGGGTAGGGCAAAAGAAAAAACAGAGACAAAAGAATAGGGACGGGACCTGCACCTAAGGAGGAAGGTTTCCACACACTAGGAAGCCCCTTCACTGGCGAAGACAGGGGGTGGGTGGGGAGAAAGCTTCAGAGCCATGGAGGAGAGCGCAGCAACAGGGGTGCAGAGGGCAAGGTGGAGAGATTCCTGCACAGAGGATCGGTGCCAACCAGCACTCACCAGCCCGAGAGGCTTGTCTGCTCACCCGCTGGGGCGGGCGGGGGCTGGGAGCTGAGGCTCGGGCTTCTGTCGGAGCGCAGAGACAGGACTGGTGGCGTGAACACAGCCTGAAGGGGTTAGTGAGCCACAGTTAGCCGGGAGGGAGTCCGGGGAAAAGTCTGGACCTGCCTAAGAGGCAAGAGACCATTGTTTCCGGTGCACAAGGAGAGGAGATTAAGAGCACCGCCTAAATGAGCTCGAGAGACGGGCGCGAGCCACGGCTATCAGCGTGAACACCTGAGATGGGCATGAAACACTAAGGCTTCTGCTGCCGCCACCAAGAAGCCTGTATGCAAGCACAGTTCACTATCCACACCTCCCCTCCTGGGAGCCTGTGCAGCCCACCACTGCCAGGGTCCCGGGATCCAGGGACAGCTTCCCCAGGAGAACACATGGCACGCCTCAGGCTGTTGCAACGTCACGCCAGCCTCTGCTGCCACAGGTTCACCCCACACTCTATACCCCTCCCTCCCCCCGGCCTGAGTGAGCCAGAGCCCCCGAATCAGCTGCTCCTTTAACCCCGTCCTGTCTGGACAGGGAACAGACGCCCTCAGGCAACCTACACACAGAGGCGGGGCCAAATACAAAGCTGAACCCCAGGAGCTGTGCGAACAAAGAAGAGAAAGGGAAATCTTTCCCAGCAGCCTCAGGAGCGGTGGATTAAATCTCCACAACCAACCTGGTGTACCCTACAACTCTGGAATACCGGAATAGGCAATGAACCATCCCCAAATTGAAGTGGTGGACTTTGGGAGCAACTGTAGACTTGGGGTTTGATTTTTGCATCTAATTTATTTCTGCTTTTATGTTTATCTTAGTTTAGTATTTAGAGCTTATTATCATTGGTAGATTTGCTTATTGATTCGGTTACTCTCTTCCTTTTTTTTTCTTTATATATATATATATTTTTCCTTTTCCCCTTTTTCTGAGTGTGTATGTGTATGCTTCTTTCTCTGATTTTGTCTGTATAGCTTAGCTTTTGCCATTTGTCCTAGGGATCTGACAGTCCGTTTTTTTGTTTTACTACAGTTTTTAGGCTTTGTTGTCATTGGTGGATTTTTTTGGTTTAGTTGCTCTCTTCTTTCTTTCTCTTTCTTTTTTTTCATTACTTTTTAATTTTTTTCTATATTAATAACTTTATTTTATTTATTTTCTTCCTTTCTTTCTTATTTTCCTCCCTTATCTTATGAGGCATGTGCCTGACAGGGTCTTGATACTCCAGCCAGGTGTCAGGCCTGAGCCTCTAAGGTGGGAGAGCCAAGTTCAGGACACTGGTCCACCAGAGACTTCCCGGCCCCATGTAATATCAAACAACGAAAGCTCTCCCAGAGACTCCATCTCAACATTAAGACCCAGCTGAACTCAACAACCAGCAAGCTACAGCGCTGAACACCCTATGCCAAAAAATTAGCAAGACAGGAATACAACCCCACCCATTAGCAGAGAGGCTCCTAAAATCATACTAAGTTCACAGACACCCCAAAACACACCACCAGATGCAGTCCTGCCCACCAGAAAGACAAGATCCAGCCTCATTCACCAGAACACAGGCACCAGTCCCCTCCACCAGGAAGCCTACACAACCCACTGAACCAACCTTACCCACTAGAAGCGGATACCAAAAACAATGGGAACTACAAACATGCAGCCAAACACAGTAAGTTAAGCAAAATGAGAAGACAGAGAAATACACAGCGGATGAAGGAATAAGGTAAAAACCCACCACACCAAACAAATGAAGAGGAAATAGGCAGTCTACCTGAAAAAGAATTCAGAGTAATGATAGTAAAGATGATCCCAAATCCCGGAACTGGAATGGAGAAAATACAAGAAACGTTTAACAAGGACCTAGAAGAACTAAAGAGCAAACAAACAATGATGAACAACACAATAAATGAAATGAAAAATTCTCCAGAAGGCATCAATAGCAGAATAACAGAGGGAGAAGAACGGATAAGTGCCCTGGAAGATAAAATAGTGGAAATAACTACCACAGAGCAGAAAAAAGAAAAAAGAACGAAAAGAATTGAGGGCAGTCTTAGAGACCTCTGGGACAACATTAAATACACCAATATTCGAATTACAGGGGGTGCCAGAAGAAGAAGAGAAAAGGAAAGGGACTGAGAAAATATTTGAAGAGATTATAGTTGAAAACTACCCTAATATGGGAAAGGAAACAGTCAATCAAGTCCAGGAAGTGCAGAGAGTCCCATACAGGATAAATACAGGGAGAAACACGCCAAGACACGTATTAATCAAACTATCAAAAAAAAAATACAAAGAAAAAATATTAAAAGCAGCAAGGGAAAGGCAACAAATAAGGCACAAGGGAATCCCCATAAGGTTAACAGCTGATCTTTCAGCAGAAACTCTGCAAGCCAGAAGGGAGTGGCAGGACATATTTAAGTGATGAAAGGGAAGAACCTACTACCAAGATTACTCTACCCAGCAAGGATCTCATTCTGATTCAATGGAGAAATTAAAAACGTTACAGACAAGCAAAACTTAAGAGAATTCAGCACCACCAAACCAGCTTTACAACAAATGCTAAAGGAACTTCTCTAGGCAGGAAGCACAAGAGAAGGAAAAGACCTACAATAAAAAACCCAAAACAATTAAGAAATGGTAATAGGAACATACATATCAATAATTACCTTAAATGTAAATGGATTAAATGCTCCAACCAAAAGACACAGAGGGGCTGGATGGATACAAAAACAAGACCTGTATATATGCTGTCTACAAGAGACCCACTTCAGACATAGGGACACATACACACTGAAAGTAAGGGCATGGAAAAAGATATTCCATGCAATTGGAAATCAAAAGAAAGCTGGAGTAGCAGTTCTCATGTGAGACAAAACAGACTTTAAAATAAAGACTATTACAAGAGACAAAGAAGGACACTACATAATGATCAAGGGATCAATCCAAGAAGAAGATATAACAATTGTAAATATTTATGCACCCAACATAGAAGCACCTCTGTACATAAGGCAAATGCTAGCAGTCACATAAGGGGAAATCGACAGTCACACAATCATAGTAGGGGAATTTAACACCCCACTTTCACCAATGGACAGATCAACCAAAATGAAAATAAATAAGGAAACACAAGCTTTAAATGACACATTAAACAAGATGGACTTAATTGATATTTATAGGACATTCCATCCAAAAAAAACAGAACACACTTTCTTCTCAAGTGCTCATGGAACATTCTACTGGATAGATCATATCCTGGGTCACAAATCAAGCCTTGCTGAATTTAAGAAAACTGAAATTGTGTCAAGTATCTGTTCTGACCACAATGCTATGAGACTAGATATCAACAGGAGGACAACAACTGTAAAAAATACAAACACATGGAGGCTAAACAATACACTACTAAATAACCAAGAGATCACTGAAGAAATCAAAGAGGATATCAAAACATACCTAAAAACAAATGACAATGAAAACACAACAGCCCAAAACCTATGGGATGCAGCAAAAGCAGTTCTGGGAGGAAAGTTTATAGCAATACAATCCTACCTCAAGAAACAAGAAACACCTCAAATAAACAACCTAACATTACACTTAAAGCAATTAGAGACAGAAAAAAAAAAAAAAAACAAAGTTAGCAGAAGGAAAGAAATCATAAAAATCAGATCAGAAATAAATGAAAAAGAAATGAAGGAAACAATAGCAAAGATCAGCAAAACTAAAAGCTGGTTCTTTGAGAAGATAAACAAAATTGATAAACCATTAGCCAGACTTATCAAGAAAAAAGGGAGAAAACTCAACAGAATTAGAAATGAAAAGGGAGAAGTAACAACTGACACTGCAGAAATACAAAGGATCATAAGAGATTACTACAAGCAACTCTATGCCAATAAAATGGACAAACTGGAAGAAATGGACAAATTATTAGAAATGCACAACTTGCCAAGACTGAATCAGGAAGAAATAGAAAATATGAACATACCAATCACAAGCACTGAAATTGAAACTGTGATTAAAAATCTTCCAACAAACAAAAGCCCAGGACCAGATGGCTTCACAGGTGAATTCTATCAAACATTTAGAGAAGAGCTAACACCTATCCTTCTCAAACTCTTCCAAAATATAGCAGAGGGAGGAACACTCCCAAACTCATTCTATGAGGCCACCATCACCTTGATACGAAAACCAGAAAAGGATGTCACAAAGAAAGAAAACTACAGGCCAATATCACTGATGAACATAGATGCAAAACTCCTCAACAAAATACTAGCAAACAGAATTCAAAAGCACATTAAAAGGATCATACACCATGATCAAGTGGGGTTTATCCCAGGAATGCAAGGACACTTCAATATACACAAATCAATCCATGTGATACACCATATTAACAAATTGAAGGAGAAAAACCATATTATCATCTCAACAGATGCAGAAAAAGCTTTCAACAAAATTCAACACCCATTTATGATAAAAAACCCTCCAGATAGAAAGCATAGAGGGAACCTACCTCAACGTAATAAAAGCCATATATGACAAACCCACAGCCAACATCATTCTCAAAAGTGAAAAATTGAAAGCATTTCCTCTAAGAACAGGAACAAGACAAGGTTGCCCACTCTCACCATTATTATTCAACATAGTTTTGGAAGTTTTAGTCACAGCAATCAGAGAAGAAAAAGAAATAAAAGGAATACAAATCGGAAAAGAAGAAGTAAAAGTGTCACTGTTTGCAGATGAGATGATACTATATATACAGAATCCTAAAGATGCTACCAGTAAATTACTAGAGCTAATAAATGAATTTGGTAAAGTAGCAGGATACAAAATTAATGCACAGAAATCTCTTGCATTCCTATACACTAATGATGAAAAATCTGAAAGAAAAATTAAGGAAACACTCCCATTTACCATTGCAAGAAAAAGAATAAAATACCTAGGAATAAACCTTCCTAAGGAGACAAAAGACCTGTATGCAGAAAACTATAAGACACTGATGAAAGAAATTAAAGATGATACCAACAGATGGAGAGATATACCATGTTCTTGGATTGGCAGGATCAACACTATGCTACTCAAAGCAATCTACAGATTCAATGCAATCCCTATCAAACTACCAAAGGCATTTTTCACAGAACTAGAACAAACAATTTCACGATTTGTATGGAAACACAAAAGACCCCAAATAGCCAAAGCAATCTTGGGAAAGAAAAATGGAGCTGGAGGAATCAGGCTCCCTGACTTCAGACTATACTACAAAGCTACAGTAATCAAGACAGTATGGTAGTGGCACAAAAACAGAAAGATAGATCAATGGAACAGGATAGAAAGCCCAGAGATAAACCCATGCACATATGGTCACCTTATCTTTGAAAAAGGAGGCAAGAATGTACAATGGAGAAAAGACAGCCTCTTCAGTAAGTGGTGCTGGGAAAACTGGACAGCTACATGTAAAAGAATGAAAGTAGAACATTCCCTAGCACCATACACAAAAATAAAAATAATCAAAATGGATTAAAGACCTAAATGTAAGTCCAGATACTATAAAACTCTTAGAGCAAAACAGAGGCAGAACACCCATGACATAAATCACAGCAAGATCCTTTTTGACTCACCTCCTAGAGAAATGGAAATAAAAACAAGAATAAACAAAGGGGACTTAATGAAACTTAAAAGCTTTTGCACAGCAAATGAAACCATAAACAAGATGAAAAGACAACCCTCAGAATGGGCGAAAATATTTGCAAACGAAGTAACTGACAAAGGATTCATCTCCAAATATACAAGTAGCTCATGCAGCTCAGTAACAACAACAAAAAAATAACCCAATCCAACAATGGGCAGAAGACCTAAACAGACATTTCTCCAAAGAAGATATACAGATTGCCAACAACCACATGAAAGGATGCTCAACATCACTAATCATTAGAGAACTGCAAATCAAAACTACAGTGAGGTATCACCTCACACCAGTCAGAATGGCCATCATCAAAAAAACTACAGGGCTTCCCTGGTGGTGCAGTGGTTGAGAGTTCGCCTGCCGATGCAGGGGACACGGGTTCGTGCCCCGGTCCGGGAAGATCCCACATGCCGCGGAGCGGCTGGGCCCGTGAGCCATGGCCGCTGAGCCTGCGCGTCTGGAGCCTGTGCTCCGCAACAGAGAGGCCACAACAGTGAGAGGCCCGCGTACCGCAAAAAAAAACAAAACAAAAAACACTACAAACAATAAATGCTAGAGAGGGTGTGGAGTAAAGGGAACCCTCTTGCACTGTTGGTGGGAATGTAAGTTGGTGCAGCCACTATGGAGAACAGTATGGAGGTTCCTTAAAAAACTAAAAATAGAACTACCATACAACCCAGCAATCCCACTACTGGGCATATACCCTGAGAAAACCATAATTCAAAAAAACACATGCACCCCAATGTTCATTGCAGCTCTATTTACAATAGCCAGGACATGGAAGCAACCTAAGTGTCCATCAACAGATGAATGGACAAAGAAGATGTGGCACATATATACAGTGGAATATTTCTCAGCCATAAAAAGAAACAAAACTGAGTTATTTGTAGTGAGGTGGATGGACCCAGTGTCTGTCGTACAAAGTGAAGTAAGTCAGAAAAAAAACCAAATACCATATGCTAACACATATATATGGAATCTAAAAAAAAAAAAAAATAAAGCTTCTAAAGAACCTATTGCCAGGACAGGAATAAAGACTTAGACGTTGAGAATGGACTTGAGGACACAAGGAGGGGGAAGGGTAAGCCGGGATGAAGTGAGAGAGTAGCAGTGACATATATACACTACCAAATGTAAAATAGACAGCTAGTGGGAAGCAGCCGCATAGCACAGTAAGATTAGCTCCGTGCTTTGTGACCACCTAGAGGGGTGGGATAGGGAGGGTGGGTGGGAGACGCAAGAGGGAGGAGATATGGGGATATATGTATATGTATAGCTGATTCAGATTGTTATACAGCAGAAACTAACACATCATTGTAAAGAAGTTATACTCCAATAAAGGTGTTGAAAAATAAATAAATATTCTACATATTATGTAGCCTATGTAACCAGTAAATCTATAATAACTATTTGTTGTGTGAAAGTAAATTATCGTGTTCTTTAGAGGCTTAGAAGATTTCTAGAAATACTTTAGAGAGCTGAGAGGAGCACTGATGAAATGGTCACAGAACGCATTGCCCCCACCAAGATTAAAAATGGCCCAGGAATCTAATGATAAGAAGGGAGCCAGATGCTCTGGGTGGGTCAGGACCCGAAGGTGTATCACTGATCTTCATTACAATCATATGACTTCTACCTCAGCACGTCTCTGCAAGGTGAGGTGAGCACAGCTCTGTCCTCCAGCACATCTCTCACTTTTCTAAGTAAACAGAAACCCATCTTCAAAAGGGCATCCCCTGTAGCAACAGGAGCAGAAGGTGCTGCATGGAAGCAAAACAAGGGTGTGTGCTTCCACTGAGACACCTGGCAATGCTGCTTTTGACAACTGAGTCCCCAAGTCCCTTAAGAGATCACAGGGGTCGTGCCTCAAAATGCCAGATTACTCATTGACACTATAGAGCCTCAAGACTTCACCCTACTTAAATAACCTTGGGATTTCCAGAGTTAATGCAAGATGATGAGCTCTGATTCAGCTAGAAGTGCAACCTTTCCTTGGACATCTTCTGCTTCCTCCAGATATTGACCTTTGTGGCTCTCCATACTTGGAGAACAGCAATTTCCTTTTCATCTTTTTCCCACCTTTAGAACTACATGAGAGGAAAGACTTTGCCAGAAACCTCTCTCCAAAGAAGATGAAGGGGAAACAGATCCCTCATCAGGAGGAAACGACACCTGTCTTTCCCATGGAGACAGGTGGATGCTCCTGGGGGATCAACAAGTCACTGGCAGGGGCCCTCTGTACTTCTTTTCACAGGCAACCATGGTCAGACACTTTTGTGGCAAGCTGCCCGCTCACGGCTCTAATTAATTAAAACACCCTTCTTGCCAGGGATTTTGGCCATTTTGACGCCTCAGTTGGAGACTGGAGCTCATGAAGGTTCAGCTTTGGAAGAGCAGCTCTGTTTTCATCACTTTTGATCTCCCCAGTGGGAAAAGCCAAGTGTCTGGAGTTACAATAATCGTGTTAAGTGTCAGTTTCCATTGCCAAAAAACAGTACACTCTTTTCTTTACCCTTCCCTTGGGGAAAACTCCCACTGAGTCATTTACTAGGTTCTCTGCTTATCTTACAATTCCACACCAGCAGCACTGTTTTTTTTTTTCAACATATCTAGGCAGTCCCACAAGCCTTTATGGTCTGTGGTTTTAAAGATCATTAAATTTAGGCTCAACCCCAGAGCAAGACAGAGTGCATGATCTCCCAAGACAATATTTAAAGTGCTATCCACTTTAAACTGGAGAATTATCCCACTCATTTCATGGCACAGGCAAGTCTTTGAGAAGACCATCCTCCAGCCCCTGACCCAGGACATGACTCAGTAGTCTCTGCCTTGACAAGAGGAGGAGCTGTACTAGAGATGATCTCTGATCGCTTCCAGTTCTAAAACTCTATGGCCATTGCTTGCTATGACTAAGGATAGTGGTGGTGGTAATAGTAGTCCTAGTAATTCATTTAACATGTATTTTTGAGGAGAGCTACTATGTTCAAGTCTCAGTTCATATCCATAATAAAGCAGATCCAAATATCCCTGTCATCTTGTAATTTATTCTATTGTCAGGAGATGGATAATAAACAATAAGGGAAAAATGAATTACATAGTATCTTAGAATGTGAAATGAAAACATAGGTGACTTGGAAATTCTTGGGGCAGGAGCAGGTTGCAATTCTGAATAGGGTGGTCACTGAGAAGATGCTGATACAGCTGAATCATTGTTGAACACGGGGGAGGGGCAGAGCCCATCCACCCTCCCTCCCTCTCTTCCTCTCCCCTTCCTCTCACTGCCCAGCAAAGAAAGAGCTCTTAGCGTTCATTTGCAATATTCGGTTCTGGATTCCATGCACTCTCCTTTCAGCTCTTATTGGTTGGTTTGGGTTTTTATTGTTGCATTTCCCCATCCCTACTCTCGTGAGAGGCAATATGGTGTAGGGTTAAGAGCACAGACTCTGGAGACCAGTGTCTGTGACGAGTCCCAGCTCCACCACCCATGAGTTCTACAACTTTGCCTAAGTCACTCAGACTCTCTGTGCCTCACTTGTCTCACATATAAAATGAGATGAATAATGGCATCAATAATGGTATCAATCAATAATTTTTTAAAATATTTATTTTATTTATTATCATTTATTTTTGGCTGCATTGGGTCTTTGTTGCTGTGCACGGGCTTTCTCTAGTTGTGGCGAGCGGGGGCTACTCTATGTTGTGGTGCACGGGCTTCTCATTGCTGTGGCTTCTCTTGTTGCAGAGCATGGGCTCTACGAGTGCGGGCTCCGGTAGTTGTGGCGCACGGGCTCTAGAGCACAGGCTCAGTAGTTGTGGCACACGGGCTTAGTTGCTCCGTGGCATGTGGGGATCTTCCTGGACCAGGGCTCGAACCCATGTCCCCTGCATTGACAGGCGTATTCTTAACCACTGTGCCACCAGGGAAGCCCAATAATGGTATCAATGTATAGAACTGATGTAAAGATTGAATAGGTGGATCCACATAAAATTCTTAGAGCAGTGTCTCAGGGCTGGTTCTGGACCTCACAATGCAGCCACCACACTGGCTCCCTATCTGAGCACTCTGCCCTCATCATTACCACAGCTGTCTTATTTAGTGGTTGGCTTGAGCAGCAGCTTCAGAAGATTATAGCAATCCTCTAAGTGTGGAATTAAAAGAATTAAGAAAAACAATCAACATGGGGGGAGGGGGGGAGGGATTATTTGGGCTGTACAGATCATTTATGAAAACAAAGGCAAAGCACAGAGCTAAGCCCCTAAATCAGAGGTTACAATTAGCTTGATTGTAGAGTGACTTGGTCCCATTTTGAGCAACAATAACGAGAATGATCACTCTTAATTGAGGCAAATTAAGTATTCTGACTACTCCACTTTCCTAAAAAGAGCTGTAAGCCAGTGTAGAGATCCAATTTACACAAACTCTGCTCCATCCTTCTTACTGATTCATCTTGCTTTTCTTCTGCTTCTTTTCACATCCAGCACACTGTGCTGCAGACTCAGAAAACAAGGTAAATATCTCTGAAAGCTCATCTCCCAGGGCATGTTACGTAAAATTAAATGTGTATACGTGTGTGTAAGCACATAGTCCTGTTGAAATAACTATAGTCCAATCCTGATTATGTAAGAGTCTGGAAAATCCAAAAACTATATGGGTAAAAAGAAGAAAGAGAGAAAGCTGTCACACTGCCCTTGAGACTCAGCAATACAGCAGCCCAAAAGGAAACTCTCTAGAATGAAAAGGGAAACACAATTTACAGCCAAAAGCTCACCTTAATATCTTTAGTACTTGATAAAGAAACTAGTGAAATCAAGCTAGTGATGATAGAGCTGAACAGTGTAGTTTTTTTTGACATTTATCCCCTCCCCACAAAAAAATGCATATATATATATACACACACACATACATATAAAACAATGCATATATATATACACACACACAAAACAATGCATATATATATATATATATACACACACACATACCTATAAAACAATGCCTGTATACATACACACACACATACATATAAAACTGTGTATATATATATACACACATACATATAAAACAATTCTTAAATGCCCTTTTGCATGTATAACTTGCAAGATTAGTCAACATCCCTTTATTTCTGCCACCCCATTAAACAAATTGGAATTGCTGTGACAAAAATTCAGTTTTTTTTGGAAGCTCAAAATAGTTTTTTTCAGGTGTAGGTTTGTGTGGTGGGGAGGGCGCTGCTAGTTATTACTGTTTCAAATATATCCTAAAATGTATATTACATGAGCAGTTATGCATGAACCACAGACACCGAAGGTCATATTCTTGAAACTTGTTCAGATGCAGATACAGAGGGATAATTACAGCTCAAAAGGGATTAGACCAACATAATTCATGACATTTGCCCTTAACTACCTTTCTTCCTATTAGCAGTGTTACTGTTCCAGACAATGACTCTATTATACAATCTATGGGTCTAAATGTGCTGTTTATTCTGAAATGATGGTGACAATTACAGCAGCTGCTGGGAGAGAATAATGCGTGTGCTCTGGCATCATCGGTGCTGTCCTTAGCAGTAAGGCTCAATCCATGAAAATGCCCACACCCCAAAAGGCATAAGGTAATACTGATGGGATTCTGTTTTTAAATTAAAAAAAATAATAGTTATTAAACTGTAAAGTTATCAGTACATTTTATTTGCTGTAAATTATACCTCATCAAAAAATGATTATGATTTATTCTTTGATTCTTGCTTAAGGTAGGACATACACAAAAACAGGCAATGAATTTCATCTGGTCCTAAAACTATTTCCCACAACCACTTTTAATCCCAAACCAAATGAACTATGACTACTTGGTTTGACCTTGGGAATATGTGTCTTTCCTTTGAAAATTTCAAGATCATAAGGTCAAGACAAAATATTCCTAGGCTAGGGATATAAAATATTAATATTATGGAGGAATCAATGTTCACTCTTTTCAATTATCTCCATGGCTACTACACTGAAAGCAAGGAAGTCCAACATTTCCACAGCACTTTTTCATACTCACCAACCCAAACCCTTTCAATGAAGAGAAAAGCCACAAGCCCATCTACAGAGAGTAGATTCTTCCTCTTCCTTTCTTTTCCATTTCAAGCCTTCTCCTGGAGGCTTTGGGAAGAATAATCATAAGCCAAGCTTATGAATTAACAAGCATTATTAAATGTCTACTATGTGCTCAAAATTGTGTCAGATGCTAGAGTAGAGATACAGAAAAGTATATTCACTGTACAATTAAGAAGGCTTTATCTTTCATTTATTAAGAAGTTATTTGCTTCTGCAGAGCTGGAACTCATACCAATATTGAACTTGAGTGCATTCTAATTAAGAATTAGAGTAAACAAGAATTAGAGGCCCATATGAGGGTATTTCTCCAGTGTAATTACTGTTTGCATTTTTTCCAAATGCTGACATTAGCCCAAGTCTATTGATGTACTTTCCTTAATATTGTTGGTCTTTTAGAGCAAAAAGATAAAGTGGAATTCAAAATACCAAAGCTCAAATTATTCTCTGCAAGCACAGGGATGGAATAATAATGAACATCTCTTACTGAGACACTGTTCTAAGAATTTATGTGGATCCACCTATTCAATCCTTACCTCAGTTCCATAGGTTGATACCATTATTTGCCTCATTTTATACATGACACAAGTGAGGCACAGAGAGGCTGAGTGAGTGACCTTGGGCAAAGTTGTAGAGCTCATGGGTGGTGGAGCTGGGACGCCAGTCACAGACATTGGTCTCCAGAGTCTGTGCTCTTAACCCTGCACCATACTGCCTCTCAGGAGAGTAGGATGGGAAAATGCAACAATAAGAACCAAAACCAGCCAATAAGAGTTGAAAGAAGAGTGTATGGAATCCAGAATCACCTGTCCTTATCCCAAATATTGCAAATGAACACTGAGCCCATTCTCTGCTGGGGGAGTGAGAGGAGAAGTGGGAGGAAGGTGGGGAGGGGCTGTCTGTTTAAAGCAATACAACTTTCCTTCCTATAAATTGATGGCCTGTGTTGGCACATACGATAAAAAGGATAGAACTTTGCAAATATGTATGTATCATCCTTTATCCAGCAGAGAGCCCTATGGCAAGTCAGCAAAACAGCACTCTGCCAAAAACAAACCTTCGTAGCTTCCAAAACGACTATTTAAAAAGTAAACAGCATTTAAATGTACTTGAAATGATAGCCTTCACTGTGACTGCTCCAGAACATGGGATGCTGTCTTTCTCAGGGGGAACTGAAAAGTTTCCTCGATGCTGACAGGGTTGATTTGGTCTTTGTGCCCTTTCTCAGGGCATGGGAAGAAGCAACCGTGACCTACGAGCCTGGAAATTCTGCCAAGAGGCCAAGAGTCATGGGAATCTGCCTAGCCGGCTGTGGAGGTCAGTGAACGCCGTCTAGACATTAAGTCTTGGTCTTTAAAAGAGGAAGCCAGATATAATATAGTCTCAAAGGCTGAGGAACCAACTGTAAGTAAACATCTTAACCACTGATATTACAATCTTGGGCTGTGTTTACACAGAGACCCATTCATCAACATGGATGAAAAACTTCCAAAAGCCCATTACATTGTCTATTTTAATCACCTCTTCCTGAAGGAAAATTACCTTGCCTATGTGAGTGAAGCACAGCTATGTCTATTAAAAATTAAAACATCAACCAGTGGGCTAAGCAATTACATAAGCACGTGTTCTGCATACTCATACATCATTGGTAACAGTGGAGAAACCAAGTCAAAGCAAACAGTCAGATGGAAGAGAAGCACAGTCAACACACTCACAAATACTCCCACAAATTACCACTGTCAACAGATGGATTTCCTTTAGGTTCGCACATATTCCCCAAACCAATACCTTTTAACATGATAAGGATACATTTCCTAAATGTACTATTTTTTTAAAGGTTGTCATTTATATGGGTTAAGATATCAGAAGTCCAAGGAGAGAGGACAGAGAGAGAAATGGAGCCCACCACACACACACACACACACACACAAGGTACAATAAACCATCAAATGACAGCTGAATTTTTAAAATAAACTCTCCAACCTGAGAAACCTATTTATATGACTACTATTATATGGTTGGGAGTTTAGGTTACCATATGTAGATGGAATTTACAGCAGGATAAGGTAGGGCATTTCGATGTCAAACTGGAAAACCACTGCTTTTCATTTCCAAGTAATTTGTGAAATGGAAATTTCTAACCTTTGACACATCTCTGGGATTCATCTTATCCCTGACCTTCACCCCATTCATCACCCTTAGCTATCTGTCACCCCTTGCCTATCTCTGACCTGTGCCCCAGGGGTGGGGGGCAGGGTCAGAGTGAGGAACCTTGGAGAAGGGGTAAGGATATCTGTTTTACATATAACTTCCAATTAAAATCCTGAAAGTTCAATAGTGCTAGGTCAGAATGTCCCCACACAAAACCTGCTGAGTCAAACACATCTGGGTCCAAGTATCTTGCACTGAGAGATGGAAAAGAATCAAGATACAAAAATATAAATATCCATGAACATAAAACAGGCGGCAGGAGACATCATGAAGCACGCTTGAGGATCATTCCCTGTAGCTCGCCCACCCAATACATACTCTCCATGTGTCAACTCTAGTTAAAAACTGTGAGGTGAAGTGATTAAAAGAGAGAAAATCAGAAGATCTGAATTAGGCCTTTCCTCTAAGAGTCCGCCTTGAGTTTAATATGTGCCCTAGAGCAAGTCATCTCATGTCTTGGCATATTCGTTTTTCCTCTATAACATGTTAACAATAACAACTGCTTTGCAATAGGTGGTACTCAATAAATACTTATGAATGAATGAATGAATTTATGTATATTACCTAGATGTTTTTAGGTTTTCCAAATCATGGACTGAATTGGTCTTTGGCTGAAAATAAGAATAGGGTTCTTACAACTGTATAAGGTAGGAAGTAAGCCTTAGAATACTTGCTATCTTTGGCTAAGCTAAATATTTCAATCCCCACCAGCTATCCATTAACAACTTATTTTAATGTAGAAATTACCGTTATAGTGAACACTGAATATAAAATATTCTTTTCTCAACTCCTATGAAAAGGAAAAAAAAAACAACCACTTTTTAGAACAAAATGGCCCCATAATAATATTATGCTAAGGGACAACCATGTATGTAGCAAATCCAGGCATTAAATAGACCTTTATTGAGATCTTACTACCTGTGGGGTATTTTTTGTTATTCCTAACAGAATCAGTCATGGTTCCTCCCCTCTAAGAGCTGATAGTTTAGGGGGAAGCTGGACCCATAAATAAGGATTTAGAATCCAATAGCAGAGGAGGTGACAAACACTAAAAGCAATGACTCTGAGGTCAGAGAGCCTGGATTCACATCCTGACTGCAACAACTTCTACTGGAGTTTCCTCCAGCAAGTTCTTCACCTGTCAATAGCAGTAATACTATTACCTACCTGTGAGGGCCAATATAAAAACCAAATGAGATAATCCATGCAAAGCATTTCTCACAGGGCTGCGAACATGGTAAACATTTGACAAGTTGTGTGGTTGTTGTTAGGTTATACTTGGAGTTGGTACAAAATGTTATGAACCCAGCAAGGAGGTAAAACCACTCATCTTTCCTGGAGAAACCAAGAAAAGTCTTTTAAAAAATGCTTGAAAAGAAAGTGACAAAGGGAGGGGTCCCTCCACAGAAGAGTAAGTTTTCCAAGCATATGAGAGGGCAGAAGGGCATTCTAGCAGTCTGCTCCAGGCCTCCAGACCCCAGCACCTAGAAAAACATCAGGGGATGTGGCTAAAGATAACGGGAATGATTGACCAAGTGATGCAGAGTTTGGGGGCTATTTTGAAGAAAAACTGAAATCCCTTAGATGTTTTTAAGTAAGGGTTTGACACACACAGCTTGTTTCTTGCTTGTCTTCTGGAAAGTAACCCTGGCAGTGCTTTGGAAAATGGAGTGAAGAAGGGAAACTTGGTATAAGGAAAGAGCGAGCAGGGAGTTGTTACAACCTTTCAAAGGATGGATGAGGAAGCAAGGAAAGAGATGATGGAGAGATTCTAGAAACATTTCAAGGTGGAGTTGATAGCTAGTTGGATGTGGGAAGGAAAGGAAAGGGAGGAGTCCTGGATGACACCAAGGTTTCTAGTTTGGAATGGTGAAGCCATTAACTGAAGTGGTGAATATAAGAGAAGAAAAAGAAAGGTCAGGATGGGAGAGACTATGTGGACAAGATCTGCTTACTAGTTAGTCAGCAACACAGATCTAGGCCTCAGAAGAGATCATGAATACTTGGGACAGAGTTGAGAGTGATTTTCTTAAAAAAGACCTTATTTGTACAGGCAAGATTGCCCAGAGATTGCTGATCATGTGAATGGCAATATCTAAGCAAAATATGAGGGGGAATATCTGTAGATTCCATCCTGTTGAAATAGTATAGCTGTGCAGACTCAAAGCTGGTTGAATAACCATCCCACCTCCCCACACAAAAACAGAAAATAAAGTAGATGAATTGACCAGAGTCATGTAGTGGCATGTCCCCATTCTGGCTCCCTGCTTCTATAATTCTTACCTACATGAGTTCTATCTTTTCTTCCTCAGGCTCAGTAGTTGTGGCGCACAGGCTTAGTTGCTCCACAGCATGTGGGATCTTCCTGGACCAGGGCTCGAACCTGTGTCCCCTGCATTATCAGGCGGATTCTTAACCACTGGGCCACCAGGGAAGCCCTAAATTATCTTAATTGATCAAAAAAATTTTAATGAATAAACATAACGGCCTGCATCCATACTAAAAGAATCATTTACATAAATATAAAAGAGACTCATGTTTTAATACCAGCTCATGTAAAAATGTCTTAAGGGCTCATCGAAGGACATTAAGCTTCACGTGGTCAAGAGAAGGATATGGCTTTTAAATAGAAACTCGTGCCATCTTATAGTGTATTAGTAGAATGTTAGTGCTGCACTCAAGAATGCCTACAGCTTATCCCTTCATCATAGACCATGGCTTCTGCAGTGCCTGCCATACACAAAGCTTGTAAACACAGCTTGCTGAATGAAGAGTAAAAAGCACAATTCTTGACATTGGTTACAAAAACTATGCCCCCACCCAAAAAGGATAACCTGGTCTAGAAGCCATAATAATAATAGCTAATATAGCATTTCTATGTGTTGGGCACTGTTCTAAGCACTTTATATATGTTAACTCATCTACCTCATGAGGTATGTATCATCTACCTCATGAGGTATGTACAACTATTATCCCCATTCTACAGATGATAAAAGTGAGGCACAAATAGGTTATGTCACCAACCCAAAGTCATGTAAGTAACAAGTGGCAGAGCCATTTTTTGAAACCAGACAGCCAGCTCCCAGCAGCCATGCTTTTAGAAATCAATCATTATCAATGTCCTATCAGAAATAAAGAAGAAAAATAAATAGCCCTGCAATGGGGTGGGGAGAAGATTCAGAAGAAAGCGTATTAACTGGCTTCACACTTAAATCGGTAAGCAGAAATCAAAAGGAGGCAGATACTGGCTCAGTAAAATGAAGAACTAACTCTCTAATCCTTTGTCTCACTAGTGAACAGGTAGGGTCATTAAGTTCCCCGTCAGGAGAATATTCAAGTGGAGGCTAGAGGTCCATTTATAAATTATATCGATGGCAGTCCCACTGTGGGAAAAGGGGGAGACTAGAGAACCCCTAAAGTCCTTTTGTTCTCTAAGCGCTATAATTTTAAGAATTCCACATGGACTTTGCTCTCAGGGAGCTGAGAGAAAGACAAACACAGCAGAACTCAATCAAGATGGAGACTTAACAGGCAATAAAACAACGATCAAGATAATGAAACGATGGCATTCAGAACAGTGGGCCCTCATGCCACCTTTAAAGATGAAGTTCTCCGCTATCTATTTCCATATCAAGCAAATTCAGAAACGGAAACAGCCCAGCAAACAATGTCATGGTGTCAAATCCTTAGAAATGCCAAGTAACTAATATATCAGGCACAGGTCAACTCTTTATGCACCTGGTTTTCCATATCAATAGATAGTATCGAAGAATTTATTTGAGTTTTCAGACTGTGAAATCGCTTCTTTCCCCTCCAGAAGGAGAAGATCTAGTTAAACCCGAGATTAAAGAGGCGGATAAAAGTGCCCCCTGGACTGCAAAGGCCAGGAATTAGACACGCTGCTGCTGCTCTAGCAGGCAGTCCTCAGACATGATCCATTACAGGACGGCTTCCATCAGATGCCAGCGAGGCTAATCCTTTTGCAAAGCATGACAGCTTCTCAAACTTGACTCTGGTGAATCCAAACCAGATTTTTATGCTATATGATCAGCTTTCCAAATACAAAATCATTTTTATATTGTATTGGGTTTAGGTTTATTAGATTTAAATTTGCAGACAAAGATAGAGATGCCTGCAATGCAGGTTGCCCTGAACTCCCTTGATGCTCACCTTGCAGAATAAAATATCAGATAATAGCGAGATAGAAATATATGGAAACAGAGCTTCTTTAGAAGAAAAGGCTGTCAAACAATAACAGAGTTTGCCACAGCCTTGAAGAGAACCATTCAAATTTCCATCTCTGAGGAAAGAAGACTATAATATGTCAGCAGAACATTCTCATTGATACCATAGCTTTTTCAACCGAATGTCATCAATTCTGAAGCTTTTTATTACTCTGACAGCAGGCTGCAATTCCTGGAGGCTGACTTACCTTTTTGCAGTCACTAGCCAGTGTGCTGAGATTGGTGGTCTGCAAAACAAGAAGGTGGGAGACACATTAGAACTGGCAAAGTGTAGTGCTATTGACCCTGCCCCCATGCATCTCCAATCCAAGGTGGGTACCACCTCCTGTGACCCCACTGATTTCTCTGGATTTTTAAGTATCTGTCCTTCACTGCTCCCACTGCCACCCCCTCCAAGTCAGAACATTCATTATGGGCCAACGATGATCCAGTGAAGTAAAGACTCTTATTTATCTTTATTTCACAAATAAAGGACCACAGCACAATTAGGTTAATTATCGTACCTAGGAAATAGCTAGATCCGGAATGAAAATGAAGCAGTCTGACTCAAAAACCCACCTTATCAACCACACACGGCACTCTCTTTATCTTGAAGAGATATGTGCAAATTGTCAAATGCCAAAATCTTTCAAATGACACCTGTAAATAGCCTGAGTGATGGAGTGGAGCTTCTCCCCATCCATGAGATATGTGAGTCTGAACAGCAGTATCAGGGCTCTGGCTGTCTCATCCCCAGTCTCCTTAGCTCACTCGTTCTCCCTGTGATTGACTTTTTACAGTTGTGTGAATATTTTCTTGGCCTCATGAGCCACTAAAAAGGCACTTTGGCATTCAAGGCCAGTTGGGATTTACATGCAAGTTTGTTCCTTTTGGACCATGCTATGAAGAGTTCAATGGACATAATGGTATTCAATTTTTTTCAGTAACATTTTCTACTTTTTAATTACAAAACTAATATATATTCTTAATGAGCCAATTCCCTTTCTAACCTATTCTTCTGAGGTAAGCAATAGTAAAAATTTGTATTCATCCTTCCACATTTTCTCTATTCTTATGCAAATGCATGTATATGTTAATTGTGTGTTTTATATTACACAGGTACATAAAGAAGTTTCTTCTTTCTTGAGATCATACCATCCTACTAAGGCTATATTATCAACATCTTTCCAGTCAGTTCACGTAGACTGACTCATTCTTCTTAATAGCTGTATAACATTCCATAATATGGATATACCATACTTTATGTATGCTTTCCTTTATTGGTAGATATTTGATGGTTTCCAGAATTTTATTCTTTTGCTTTTGCTTTGCAATAAATATTCTTTTATATATATGCTATATATGTATACATATGTATTATGTATATGTGTGTATATATGCATGTACATATGTGGTATGTATATATATGTGTGTGTATATATATATATACATACAGTGTATATGTATATATATGTGTATATATATACATACACTGATAATTTTATTTTGGTTGAATAGAGTCAAAAGAACTAAAAGAAATGTATAACAGAGAGTTTGGTATGGCTCAAAGATCTAATGTATATAATCTTTCTCCCACTCTCTCCTCATATAACATAAAAATATTTGTCAACCCATCTAGGGTTTTGATTTGTTTTCAGACAAGCAGTAAAAAAAGTTAAGAATCTGGGCCAGCACATATTCTGGCCCAAAATAATACGCAGTATTAAAGGACAGAAAACACAGACATGGATAAACATACCAAAAAAGTATCTTTAATGAAGAAAAATTAAGTTTAAGGTTTACGTTGGGTATGATCTTTAAATTTGGATTGCTGGCGTTTTTATTTGTGTTTTTGTTGTGTTTGTGAAGGAAGGGGTACATATTCAGAAAGTTTGAATTAAAAGGGGAAAAGAGAAAGGAGGGGAGAATTTTGGTGATGGGAAAAAAAGAGGAAAAGCCAAAGTCAAGATTGAGGCAGTAAGGAGAGAGAGAACAGCCAAAGAAGCAAACAGCTCACACATGTTACACTGAAACACCCCACCTACAGTCTTCCCCCCAAACATCTTCCTCATGATCTTTTGTCATCTTTACGCATTTGTAACCTTTTGTCATTTTTACATGTTTGTACACTGAGCCCTGTATCATGAGATTGACCTCAATGTTCACTCTCAGATTTCTGCTCCAGGGAGGGAAAGACCCAACAAGACTTGGACATTGCTGTAGCCCCATTACCTAGCCCAGTGCCTGGCACACACAAAAAACGGTGTCCACTAAATATGCACTCGATGGGAAAATGCCAAAAAAAAAAAAAAAAAAAATGACTGCAGCCCTTATCCCAAAACACTGTTTTGGAAGCACAGCCTGGAAAAGCAGACTCACGCGTCATAGCATTACAAAGTGAAACCAAGGGAGAGACACAAAAGGCTCCTGAATAGTAGTAAAATACATTTCCTCTCTATTTAGCATATACCTATTGTCTAGTATCCACTTGGTTTGGCTAAATCAACTTTTCAGCGTTGGGCTTATGAACACTTTGGACTGGATAATTCTTGTTGTGGTACTGAGCACCGTAGAATGTTTTGCAGCATCCCTGGCCTCTACCCACCAGATGCCAGTAGCACACCTCCCTCCCCACGTCAGTCACGACAACAAAAAATGTGTCCAGACATTGCCAAATGTCCCCTGGGAGGTGGGGGGCTGGCAGAATCACCCCCAGTTGAGAACAACAGGTCTAAACTCTTAAGGAGCTAGTTATGGAAATGACTGTGATTCCCTGACTAGTGCAACTAAATTTTTTCCAGGAAACAGCAGTCTAATGGTGGGAATTTCTCTTCCAGCTCCTGATTTCAAGTCTCACTCTCTGTCCTAAATGGCAATATAATAAAACACTAGGGGAGAAACAAATCCCAGTTACTGAAGACTCCGTGTGGTTGCCCACGTGGGCGCAACTTGAGCGATTCTAATTGCATTTTTTTTTTTTTTTTTTTTTGTGGTACGCGGGTCTCTCACTGCTGTGGCTTCTCCCGTTGCGGAGCACAGACTCCGGTCGCGCAGGCTCCGGTCGCGCAGGCTCAGCGGCCATGGCTCACGAGCCCAGCCGCCCCACTGCATGTGGCATCTTCGCAGACTGGGGCACGAACCCGTGTCCCCTGCATCGGCAGGCGGACTCTCAACCACTGCGCCACCAGGGAAGCCCTAATTGCATTTTTAACTAAGCTTAAGATACATCACTGGGGAGAGTAAATTAATGAACACGTCTAAGAATTCAGACATTAGCCCCAGGGGAAATGATCTTCGAAATTAAACAATACCATTCAACCTTCAAAAACAGTCTCAGGTAACCTGAGAAACATGTTTGGAGGAGAAATGAGAGTCAGAGATGGGTGAAATTGACTTCACTAAAAAAAATTAATACAGGTAGCTCTAAATGTTACATTTGTAGCAAGGAACCACTTGAGCCAAAGGACAAACATACAGTGAAATCTCAGGACATGGAATGAGTGTGAAAGAGGTATGGCAAAGGTCAAAGAGAGTCCATATTCTTAATTTGGCCATTTTCTAAGGGGACTGTACTTATACGCTTGGTCAGTCTCATTTCGTTCCGTAGAAAGTCTTTTGCGGGCATTCCAATTTCCTAATTGCAGCTACTGTGAATGACTTTGAGTGGGCTTTCTAAACCTTCCGATAATATGTTCACTTTAATTACGGAAAATGAAAGACTCAAAACATGGTGACTTACCCATGCTGTGACCTTCTTGATTGTTGCATCAATATTTTTCTACTAAAGAGGTAACTCCTAATTAAAGAGGGTCCCCTCCACCAAAGTTTGCCTGCGTTTGTCACAATGAAGCACAATGACTTTTTTAGAGCACTGACTTCTAAGGCTGCTGGCAGGGCGACCAGCATGGGTTGTACGGTATTATACATGGACAGTTATAGCAATTTCCCAAAATGAATCTAGAAAGGTGAGGCCCCACTGTTACCCATTTTTATACTGATGCCTGAAATTTCACTTATTAGAGCTCTGTTTTTAGCATGAGGCTTTGAATCATAATAGACAAACCCTCGAGGGATGCTAGGGTGTTAAGAGTCACCGCAAAGGGGAAAGTTGGAAATTTCAAGTATTATATTTGTTGGTCTGTTACACCTTAGAGAGAATGAATTTATTCATTCCCTTTCCTACAAGCAGAATCTTCTTGTCTTCTATTAATTTCAAAAGCAGATTTTGATAGGAAAAAAATGAAGACTTAGATCATGAAGACACTCAATGAGATGGAAAAGATCACACAGGTCGCAGGGTGGTCTCCTTAACAAGCAGCCTGTGAGATGGAGATTAGCAGGCAGGATGTTTATTAGGGCGTGCTCTGGCATCTCCACTTGGAGAGGGGAAGGGAAGGGTGCAGGACTGAGCAGAGGGAGATGGGCTGCGGTGCAAGTTCAACGAAGGTCTCAGCAAACCCAATGGGGAACTCTGAAGCTGGATTAGACTTATCTTAAGCTGGGACAAGGGAAAGGGCTGCCCGGGGAAGGGGGCAGACCCTAGGCATAATGCCTTTGTTCAGCCAAGGGCAATTTCCCGAAAGGGCTGGCAGCTGAGGGCAGCGTGCTAGAAGGTCTGTGTGAAGCACTGCTCTGTCCACTACAATACACCTTAATTTTTTTTCTTTTTATTGAAGTATAGTTAATTTACAATGTTGTGTTAGTTTCAGGTGTACAGCAAGTCATTCAGTTATACATATACATATATGTCTTTTTCTTCAGATTCTTTTCCCTTATAGGTTATTACAAAATATTGAGTATAGCTGCCTGTGCTATACAGCAGGTCCTCGTTGGTTATCTATCTATCTATTTATTTATTTATTTTGAACATCTTTATTTGAGTAGAATTGCTTTACAATTGTGTGTTAGTTTCTGCTTTATAACAAAGTGAATCAGTTATACATATGCATATGTTCCCATATCTCTTCCCTCTTGCGTCTCCCTCCCTCTCACAACACTTTAACTTGACACAGTTTTGCCAAGGGTAGATACTGGCTATGGCTGATGTGCTCTAGTTGAATGTGACCTCCTTATTAGAACTTATATGTTTGCTGTTCTTTTATGATAGAGTCGTTGGACAGTTAGACAAATGGACCACTTGCTCAGGAGTCTAGGCATTTAACGCTTGTCTCTTCTTAATAGGGGACAAGCTTATTAACTCTGTGAGCTTAAAACAGATTGCTAGCCTGGCAGTCTTGAATTCTTCATTATGAAATGAGGAAACCCCTATTCATTTCCTTTTAGGTCATGAGAGCCCTGGCTAATTTGAAGAAAATGGGCTGGATCTTATCAGGCACATTGTTTGGAAATCAGTGAGTATAGTGCCTACTTCTTTCCTCTATCTTCTGAGGACAGAACATCTGGCTGAATAACATGGTCAGCTCTTGATTATCTACAGAGGCAGAGAGAGTTTTTCAGGGAATTCACAAAAGCATAACTTATAAAATGTCTTTATGTTCAACTTTGAGACAGATATAAATTAAATATTGACAGATAGATATCAAATATTTATATTTATATATTATATATTAAATATATTTATATATTATGTATTTATTAAGATATATATCTTATATATATCTATGTATATATAAAATAATGGTTCATTTAGAAGACAGGTGCTTAAACGTGTCTTCCTTAAATTAACATTAAGAATCGTTTGCAGAAATATTCCAAGTGGGCCAAAGCAACCCAGAAGGAAGAGTGACTTGGGACAAACAACCGAGACTGATAAGGCCTTGGTAAGACAACCTAGACAGAAGACCAGTGATCAGTGGTTCATCCAGTCCAGCCTACAAAGAGAGACTTCTAGAAGGGCAGCTGCTTACCTGATTCTCACTGGTGGGTGTGTTTTGCAAAGTGACTGAGCACTGAAAAGAGACTCCATATGTTCTATACTCCTTTTTAAGGAAGAGTTTACCTCTGAGAGTTATTACAGTGTTGTTTCATTCCCACTAAATTAGGTTTAGAAAAAGAACAGAAATAGATATACTCTGCCTCTACTGAGCCAACTTCTGCCATGTAATGTCTATAACTAAGATTCATGTTTTTAAAACAGCAAACATATGACACTTATTCGATTAAATTGGAACAAAGTCAGGGGCAAACAAAGAGCATTGCTTAAGTATTGGATTATAAAAATTAAGGAATTCAGAAACTGAATTTCTGAGATAGTTGGTAATTTTGTGAAACTTTACTTCAAGTATCAGGTGTGTGTGTGTGTGTGTGTGTGTGTGTGTGTGTGTGTGTGTGTGTGTGTGTGTGTGTGTCACTCTCAACCAAATATCACCAGAGGCCAGCTAGGTTTGATAAATGGTCAAATGCAGTTGAAAGCTAAGAACCATTTAAAGGAATAATGCCTGCATAAAGCATCTCCATTTGATACCTGAAATTTGCACCCCACAGAAAACTGGATGATTTCTTATTCATTGGTAGATGTCAAGACCAGACCCACACATATTACTAACAATTTGGAAGTCTCTTATACTTGAATCAATGGGTCCCCAAAGTGCATACTACTTGGATGCTTTCTTAGACATTTTAGTTGGTCAATTTTAGGATTTCTAGACAAAGTATGACTTTCCATTTGGTCTTCACGCTTTAGTAGACTAGTATTGACACATGTGCACTGAAAATAGTGGTATCCCCTCCAGGCAAAGTGTGGCATTCATTTTTTTTTAACTGCATAATTATAAAATACAACCTGCTAAAGGAAAAAAATTATACCCCTGAATAAATGATAAAATTACAGTGTTTTCTTGTAGTCCATGAATACTGAAAATTTCAATTAACCAAGTGAAAAGCCATTGAATGTGCCAGCAGGATTTACATCCCAGACTAATGACCGTCATCTGCATCCTATTTAGCTAATGAAGGTTTGGAACACTTGTGGATAATTAAGGGAAAGCTGATGGAAGGAAATCTGAACCATAGAAAGACCAAATCTATTTATGTCTGCACTTAAAACTAAACATATCTAATAGTTCACTCAATCAAGGCATAATGTCTGTTCATTTGGAATAAGATAGATGCTCGTAAGTTAAGTAGGCAGGATAGCTCCCAAAACACAAAATTCCGTCCTCATTCATTCATTCCATAAGTAGCTATTGAACACCTACCATGCACCTCTGCCCTTGTGCATCAACCCGACAGCACCATGGTTTCCCTAATGTTTTCCTACCACTTTCCTTCTTCCATCTTAATTACCTTTAGAGCTCTGGTTTTCACTTTAAAGTAACTACCATCCATCTGTCTGTCAGCACAGCCATGGCATAGCTGCAATCCAGGGGTATGGCGGGAAAGCACAGGGTGAGCAGTGGGGCACCTGGCTATTTCTAAGACCTGTCAGAGCACTTGGGAGTGGGCCCCAGACTCATTAATAGGTGGGGGAGTTCGTTTGAGGAAGACCAAAGACTATTAGAGGGAAGGAGACACCTGATGTTCAAGGGTAGCCAGAATAGGAATCAAGCTCAGTGCAGCTCTACTGAATTTCACCGAATAGTTCACCAGTCATCTCACTCAACTGTTATTATCCCACTTAAGTAGGATAATGCTCTCTGGACCCTCAGCATACCTCCAGCAAGTGTGTGTTTAACCAAGGGGATGCTTTAAGGACCTGCGCTCCTAGGATCTATGTCAATGCTAAAAACGGCACACCTAGCTGGCAGGCATGTTCTGGGAAGTCAACTGTTGGTTCCAACTCAATCTTAGGTACACACGTTTTGTCTTTCAGAACCTCTTCCATGTCTGAAAGAAAAGCCAGGTTAAAAAAACATCAGCAAAATCAGAGCCTACACACACGCAGTTGGGTATAACTCTAAACCAGTGGGTCTCAAACGTTAGTGTCAGGACAATCTCCTTGGAGGTCCTGTGAAAACACAAATGGCTGGGCCCCAACCCCAGAGGTTCTGATTCAGGAGGTCTGAGGTGGGGCCCAAGAATTTGCATTTCTAACACAAGGTGGATGTTCCTGGTCTGGGAACCATACCTTGAGAACCAGTGGTCTAAGAAATACTCAAAGCAAATTAATGGCAATGATAACTATGCCTTTTATGATCTCACAAAAGAAGAAAAAGTATATCTGACTGGAATTTTCATAGCCTAATTATAATTAGGACAATAGGGATAATACCTTGTGACATTTATATAAAATGTCCAATTTCTAAAGCCCCTTGACACACATTGTTTCACTTGAACTTCCAAACAACCCTATAGAGTATCTGTTTCACGCACTGTAGGACAATAAGAAAACAGAGAGGTTAAGTGACTTGTCTAAGTTTTCTTAACTAGTAAGTGGTTAAACCAAGATTCAGGTCACTGGCCTTCAGAAGTATTTCTGGGGTAGACTGTGCCACTAGAATCGTACTCTGGGAGCATTAGGGTAAAATGTGAAATTCACTTAAAATTAACAAAGCAAGGTCACTCTAGTCTCATATCAATGTCAAAGGTTCTCTACCAATAGGTAAATATTAACTTCTTTTTACCCAGCACCATTTATAAAAGCTGAAGAGTCTTTGCATACAAAGTGAATTTTATAAAAAAGCTCCCTTAAAAGGGCTAAGTATGGGGGACCTTCAAGATGGCGGAGGAGTAAGACGTGGAGATCACCTTCCTCCCCACAAATACATCAAAAATACATCTACATGTGGAAAAACTCCTACAGAACACCTACTGAACGCTGGCAGAAAGAAGACCTCAGACTTCCCAAAACGCAAGAAACCCTCCACATACTTGGAGAGGGCAAAAGAAAAAACAGAGACAAAAAAATAGAGAAAAACTCCTACAGAACACCTACTGAACGCTGGCAGAAGACCTCAGACTTCCCAAAACGCAAGAAACCCCCCACGTACTTGGGGAGGGCAAAAGAAAAAACAGAGACAAAAGAACAGGGATGGGACCTGCACCTAAGGAGAAGTTTCCACACACTAGGAAGCCCCTTCACTGGCGGAGACGGCGGGGCGGGTGGTGCAGGCAGAAGCTTGGGAGCCACGAAGGAGAGCACAGCAACAGGGGTGCAGAGGGCAAAGCGGAGAGATTCCCGCACAGAGGATCGGTGCCGACCAGCACTCACCAGCCCGAGAGGCTTGTCTGCTCAGCCACCGGGGTGGGCGGGGGCTGGGAGCTGAGGCTCGGGCTTTGGAGGTCAGATCCCAGGGAGAGGACTGGAATTGGCTGCGTGAACACAGTCTGAAGGGGGTTAGTGCACCACAGCTAGCTGGGAGGGAGTCCGGGGAAAAAGTCTGGAACTGCCTAAGAGGCAAGAGACCATGGTTTTGGGGGTGCATGAGGAGAGGGGATTCCTTTCCTGTCTGCCCACAGAAGGCAGAGCACCGCCTAAACAAGCTTCAGAGATGGGCACAAGCTGTGGATATCAGCTCAGACACCAGAGATGGGCATGAAATGCTAACGCTGCTGCTGCAGCTACCAAGAATCCTGTGTGCAAGAACAGGTCACTATCCATACCCTCCCGGGAGCCTGTGCAGCCGGCCACTGCCAGGGTCCTCTGATCCAGGGACAAGTTCCCCAGGAGAACACACGGCGTGTCTCAGGCTGCTGTAACGTCACACTGGCCTCTGCCACTGCAGGCTTGCCCTGCATTCCAATTATAACTACTGTACCCCTCCCTCCCCCTGGCCTGAATGAGCCAGAGCCCCCTAATCAGCCACTCCTTTATCCCCATCCTGTCTGGGCAGTAACAGATGCCTGAGGGTGACCTACATGCAGAGGTGGGGCTGAACCCCAGGAGCTGTGCAAACAAAGAAGAGAAAGGGAAATTTCTCCCAGCAGTCTCAGGAGCAGTGGATTAAATCCCCACAATCAACTTGATGTACTCTGTATCTGTGGAATACCTGAATAGATAACGAATCAACCCAAACCTGAGGCAATGGACCTTGGGAGCAACTGTAGACTTGGGGTTTGCTGTCTGTGGCTAACTTGTTTCTGATTTTTATGTTTATCTTAGTATAGTTTTTAGCACTTGTTATCATTGGTGGATTTGTTATTTAGTTTGGTTGCTCTCTTCTTTTTTTTATTATTACTTTTTTAATTTTTTACTTTAATAATTTTTTAATTTTAATGATTTTATTATTTTTTATTTAGTATTTTTTTCTTTCTTTTTTCTCCCTTCTCTTCTGAGCCATGTGGCTGACAGGGTCTTGGTGCTCTGGCCTGGTGTCAGGCCTGAGCCTCTGAGGTGGGAGAGCTGAGTTGAAGACATTGGACCACAAGACACCTCCCGGTTCCACATAATATCAATTGGCAAGAGCTCTCCCAGAGAACTCCATCTCAACGCTAAGGCCTGGCTCCCTACAATGGCCAGCAAGTCCCAGTGCTGGATGCCCCATGCCAAAAATTAGCAAGACAGGAATACAACCCCACCCATTAGTAGAGAGGCTGCCTAAAGTCATACTAAGTACACAAACACCCCAAAACACACCACTGGACACAGCCTTGCACACCAGAAAGACAAGATGCAACCCCAACCACCAGAACACAGGCACCAGTCCCCTCCACCAGGAAACCTACACAACCCACTGAACCAGCCTTACTCACTGGGGGCAGACACCAAAAACAATGGGAAGTACGAACATGCAGCCTGCGAAAAGGAGATCCCAAACACAGTAAGTTAAGCAAACTGAGAAGACAGAGAAATACACAGCAGATGAAGGAGCAAGGTAAAATACAAACCCACCAGACCAAACAAATGAAGAGAAATAGGCAGTCTACCTGGAAAAGAATTCGGAGTAATGATAGTAAAGATGACCCCAAATCTTGGAAATAGAATGGAGAAAATACAAAAAATGATTAATAAGGACCTAGAAGAATTAAAGAGCAAACAAACAATGATGAACAACACAATAAATGAAATTAAAAATTCTCTAGAAGGAATCAATAGCAGAATAACTGAGGCAGAAGAATGGATAAGTGACCGGGAACATAAAAGAGTGGAAATAACTACCACAGAGCAGAATAGAGAAAAAAGAATGAAAAGAATTAAGGACAGTCTCAGAAACTTCAGAGATAACATTAAACACAACAACATTCAAATTATAGGAGTCCCAGAAGAAGAAGAGAAAAAGAAAGTGTCTGAGAAAGTATTTGAAGAGATTATACTTGAAAACTTCCCTAACATGGGAAAGGAAACAGTCAATCAAATCCAGGAAGGACAGATAGTTCCAAACAGGATAAATCCAAGGAGAAACACGCCAAGAAACATTTTAATCAAACTATCAAAAATTAAATTCAAAGAAAAAATATTAAAAGCAGCAAGGGAAAAGCAACAAATAACACACAAGGGAATCCCCATAAGGTTAAAGCCGATCTTTCAGCAGAAACTCTGCAAGCCTGTAGGGAGTGCCAGGACATATTCAAAGTGATGAAGGAGAAAAACCTGCAACCAAGATTACTCTACCCAGCAAGGATCTCATTCAGAGTCGACAGAGAAATTAAAACCTTTACAGACAAGGAAAAGCTAAGAGAATTCAGCACTACAAAACCAGCTTTACAACAAATGCTAAAGGAACTTCTCTAGGCAGGAAACACAAGAGAAGGAAAAGACCTACAATAACAAACCCAGAACAATTAAGAAAATGGTAATAGAAAAATACATATCAATAATCACCTTATATGTAAATGGATTAAATGCTCCAACCAAAAGACACAGACTGGCTGAATGGATATAAAAACAAGATCCATATATATGCTGTCTACAAGAGACCCACTTTAGACCTAGGGACACATACAGACTGAAAGAGAGGGGATGGAAAAAGATATTCCATGCAAATGGAAATCAAAAGAAATCTGGTGAAGCAATTCTCATATCAGATAAAATAGACTTTAAAATAAAGACTATTAGAAGAGACAAACAAGGACACTACATAATGATCAAGGGACCAATCCAAGAAGAAGATATAACAATTGTAAATATTTAGGCACCTAACATAGGAGCACCTCAGTAAATAAGGCAAATGCCAACAGCCATAAAAGGGGAAATTGACAGAAACACAATCACAGTATGGGACTTTAACACCCCACTTTCACCAATTGACATATCATCCACGATGAAAATAAATGATACATTTATTTTATACATATAAACGATACATTAAACCAGACGGACTTCATTGCTATTTATAGGACATTCCATCGAAAAACAACAGAATTCACATTCTTCTCAAGTGCTCATGGAACACTCTCCATGATAGATCATAACTTGGGTCACAAATCAAGCTTTGGTAAATTTAGAGAAAATTGAAATTGTATCAAGTATCTTTTCCAACCACAACACTATGAGACTAAATATCAATTACAGGAAAAAAAACTGTAAAGAATATATATACATGGAGGCTAAACAATACACTACTAAATAACCAAGAGATCACTGAAGAAACCAAAGAGGATATCAAAAAATACCTAGAAACAAATGACAATGGAAATATGATGACCCCAAACCTATGGGATGCAGCAAAAGCAGTTCGAAGAGGGAAGTTTATAGCAACACAATCCTACCTCAAAAACAAGAAACAGCTCAAACAAACAACTTAACCTTACACCTAAAGCAATTAGAGAGAGAAGAACAGCAACAAAAAAAACAAACCCACGCAAAGTTAGCAGAAGGAAGGAAATCATAAAGATCAGATCAGAAATAAATGAAAAAGAAATGAAGGAAACAGTAGCAAAGATCAATAAAACTAAAAGCTGGTTCTTTAAGAAGATAAACATAACTCATAAGCCACTAGCCACACTCATCAAGAAAAAGGGGAGAAGACTCAAACCAACAGAATTAGAAATGAAAAATGAGAAGTAACAGCTGACACTGTAGAAATACAAAGGATCATGAGAGATTACTACAAACAGGACGAAATGGACAAATTCTTAGAAAAGCACAAACTTCCGAGATCGAACCAGGAAGAAATAGAAAATATAAACGGACCAATCACAGACCAAATTGAAACTGTGATTAAAATTCTTCCAACAAACAAAAGCCCATGACCAGATGGCTTCACAGGCAAACTTTATCAAACATTAAGAGAAGAGCTAACACCTATCCTTCCCAAACTCTTCCAAAATACAGCAGAGGGAGGAACACTCCCAAACTCATTCTAAGAGGCCACCATAGCCTTGATACCAAAATCAGATAAAGGTGTAGCAAAGAAAGAAAACTACAGGCCAATATCACTGATGAACAGAGATGCAAAAATCCTCAACAATACATTAGCAAACAGAATCCAATAGCACATTAAAAGGCTCATAAACTATGATCAAGTGGGGTTTATCCCAGGAATGCAAGGATTCTTCAATGTATGCAAGTCAATCAATGTGATACACCATATTAAAATATTGAAGAATGAAAACCATATGATAATCTCAATAGATGCAGAAAAAGCGTTTGGCAAAATTCAACACCCATTTATGATAAAAACTCTCCAGAAAATAGGCATACTGGGAACCTACCTCAACATAATAAAGGCCATATATGACAAACCCACAGCCAACATCATTCTCAATGGTGAAAAATTGAAACCATTTCCTCTAAAATCAGGAACAAGACAAGGCAGTCCACTCTCACCACTCTTATTCAACATAGTTTTGGAAGTTTTAGCCACAGCAATCAGAGAAGAAAAAGAAATAAAAGGAATCCAAATCAGAAAAGAAGAAGTAAAACTGTCACTGTTCACAGATGACATGATACTATACATAGAGAATCCAAAGATGCTACCAGAAAACAACTAGAGGCAATCAATGAATCTGGTAAAGTAGCAGGGTACAAAATTAATGCACAGAAATCTCTTGCATTCCTATACACTAAAAGCAAAAAATCTGATAGAGAAATTAAGGAAAACTCCCATTTATCATTGCAACAAAAAGAATAAAATACCTAGGAATAAACCTACCTAAGGAGACAAAAGACCTGTATGCAGAAAACTATAAAACACTGACGAAACAAATTAAAGATGATAGAAACAGACGGAGAGATATACCATGTTCTTGGATTGGAAGAATCAATACTGTGAAAATAACTATACTATCCAAAGCAATCTACAGATTCAGTGCAATCCCTATCAAATTACCAATGGCATTTTTCACAGAACTGGAACAAAAATTTTCGCAATTTGTATGGAAACACAAAAGACCCCGAATAGCCAAAGCAATCTTGAGAAAGGAAAACGGAGCTGGAGGAATCAGGCTCCCAGACCTCAGCCTATACTACAAAGCTACAGTAATCACGACAGTATGGTACTGGCACAAAAATAGAAATATAGATCAATGGAATAGGATAGAAAGCCCAGAGATAAACCCACACACATATGGTCACCTTATCTCTGATAAAGGAGGCAAGAATATACAGTGGAGAAAAGACAGCCTCTTCAATAAGTGGTGCTGGGAAAACTGGACAGCTACATGTTAAAGAATGAAATTAGAACACTTCCTAACACTATATACAGAAATAAATCAAAATGGATTAAAAACCTAAATGTAAGGCCAGACACTATAAAACTCTAGGAGGAAAACATAGGCAGAGCAGTCTGACGTAAATCACAGCAAGATCCTTTCTGACCCTCCTCCTAGAGAAATGGAAATAAGAACAAAAATAAATAAATGGGACCTAATGAAACTTAAAAGCTTTTCCACAGCAAAGGAAACCATAAACAAGATGAAAGGACAACCCTCAGAATGGGAGAAAATATTTGCAAATGAAGCAACTGACAAAGGATTAATCTCCAAAATTTACAAGCAGCTCATGCAGCTCAATAACAAAAAAACAAACAACCCAATCCAAAAATGGGCAGAAGACCTAAATAGACATTTCTCCAAAGAAGATATACAGATTGCCAACAAACACATGAAAGGATGCTCAACATCACTAATCATTAGAGAAATGCAAATCAAAACTACAATAAGCGTTCACCTCACAGCTGTCAGAATGGCTATCATCAAAAACTCTACAAACAATAAATGCTGGAGAGGGTGTGGAGAAAAGGGAACCCTCTTGCACTGTTAGTGGGAATGTAAATTGATACAGCCACTATGGAGAACAGTATGAAGGCTCCTTAAAAATCTAAAACTTGAAGTACCATACGACCCAGCAATCCCAGTACTGGGCATATACCCTGAGAAAACCATAATTCAAAAAGAGTCATGTACCAAAATGTTCATTGCAGCTCTATTTACAATAACCAGGACGTGGAAGCAACCTAAGATTCCATCAACAGATGAGTGGATAAAGAAGATGTGGCACATATATACAATGGAATATTACTCAGCCATAAAAAGAAACGAAATTGAGTTATTTGTAGTGAGGTGGATGGACCTAGAGTCTGTCAAACAAAGTGAAGTAAGTCAGAAAGAGAAAAACAAATATCGTATGCCATCACATATATATGGACTCTAAAAAAAAAAAAAGTTCTGGGCTTCCCTTGTGGCGCAGTGATTGAGAGTCCGCCTGCCGATGCAGGGGACGCGTGTTCGTGCCCCGGTCCGGGAAGATCCCACATGCCGCGGAGCGGCTGGGCCCGTGAGCCATGGCCGCTGGGCCTGCGTGTCCGGAGCCTGTGCTCCACAGCGGGAGAGGCCACAACAGTGAGAGGCCCGCGTACTGCAAAAAAAAAAAGTAAAAAAGTTCTGATGAATGTAGAGGCAGGACAGGAATAAAGATGTAGATGTAGAGAATGGACTTGAGGACACGGGGAGGGGGAAGGGTAAGCTGGGACAAAGTGAGAGAGTGGCATGGACATATATACACTACCAAATGTAAAATAGCTAGTGGGACCAGCCGCATAGCACAGGGAGATCAGCTCGGTGCTTTGTGACCACCTAGAGGGGTGGGATAGGAAGGGTGGGAGGGAGATGCAAGAGGGAGGGGATATGGGGATATATGTATATGTATAGCTGATTCACTTTGTTATATAGCACAAACTAACACAACATAGTAAAGCAATTATACTCCAATAAAGATGTTAAAAGAAAAAGGGGGGCTAAGTAGAACAGAGACTGAGAAATATATATATATATAAAGTGCAAATATAAAGTTAAGGTCAGCAGCAACTATGAACCCTAGGAAGAGAACACCATTGGGAAAAGAGGTGTTACTCTTTAGCACCAGTTCCCCTGTTCCTGCACGGAGTGGATCTTTGATGTTTTCACCAGGTCAGCATCTTTGGGGTTGATAACCTGTAGGAAGCTCTGAATCTGCAGGGAGCAGAAGTAACTCTATGGTTTACAAACTGCACAGAGATAAAACGATGGGACCCGAGGATGCGGTCCATAAAGAGCCCCCACCAGAACCCCCGCAGAGAGGATGAACCTCCTCGCTTGCTGTGCCCTCACACTTCTGACCCAGGAGGATCCTGTGAGACCAGCGAGATGCTGAGCTCTGGGGCAAGGGGAGGAGAAAGTGTCAGAACACATTTCATGCACTTCACAACTATATTTGAATGTAACCAATTAGTGCCAGGAGGAGAGAGCAGAGCAACAAGAGCCTCAAAGAAGACACAACAAAATGCAACATATAGGGACAAAACGCACTGAGTGCTGTCGAGCTTCATCCCACAAAGCTGCAGACAAAGTCTCCCTAAAAGCCATCAACTTAATCTAACAAGGTTAGAGCCCCCTCCTCAGGGTCATCCCACTGTTTTTCCCAGAGCAGAGAATCCTAACCTGACATGGTAAGTGCTAAAGGAAAGAGAGATTGAGGGAATTAAGGCAAATAAGAGGGGCAGAATATTTCTGTACATTATGACTTTAAAAGAATAGTGAGGAACCTCTACCCTACAATTCCATGCATCTGTAATTTTTGAGTCAATAGCTGTGGTAACTTAAATAAGACCACATCGATTATTTTAAAAGATTATGACTCAATATTTGAGAATTTAGATCCCTAAGATCCCCCTACATTTCTACTGTACCTTACACAAACTCCTCTGATGGACTTATCACGGATGGTTGCTTTTCCACATTGCACAGTTGAGGCCAGAAACCAAGTCTTAATCACTTTTGTGCAGAGTACTTTAGCACAGTGATGAACATAGGGCCACGGACACAGTAGGACCTTCATAAATGTTTGTTGAATGTATAGTGAATGAGGTGAGGGAGGCAAGAGAGTGGAGAAAGGAAGAAGCAGGGAAGCAGGTACAAAGGGAGGGGGCAAGGAAAGGAGGAAGAATGAGGATGATGTCAGGATAACACCTTCCATGGGGAAAAGTCTTATGAGTTATATTGTGTCCCCCCAAAAGAGATGTTGATGTCCTAACCCCTGTACATGTAAATGTGACTTTGTTTGGAAACAGGGTTTCTTTGCAGATGATCCAGTTAAGATGAAGTCATTAGGGGGAGTCCTGATCCAATATATCTGGTATCCTTATAAAAATGCGGAAATCTGGACACAGACATACACAGAGGGATAAGGAGGTGAGGACAGCCAAGTGATGATGGAGGCAGAGACTGGAGAGAGGCAGATGCAAACAAAGGAACACCAAGGATTGTGGGCCACCACCAGAAGCCAGGAAGAGGCAAGGAAGGATTCTACTCAGACTCAGAGAGAGCAGGGCTCTACAGACACCTTGATTTTAAACTTCTAGCCTCCAGCACTGTGAGACAGTAAATTTCTGTTGTTTGAACCTGCCCAGTTCGTGGTACTTTTTATGTAGCCTTAGCAAACTAGTACAGAGAGACTGTACCATGGGTCTCTATTATTGATCATTATTACGGTGGTTGACAAACTTTTCCTTAAAAAGGGACAGATAAAAAACATTTTAGGCTCTGTGGGCCATAAGGTCTCTGTCACAACAACTCAACTCTGTCACTGTAACGTAAAAGGAGTCGTAGACAATGCATAAATGAATGTGTATCTGTGTTCCAACACAAGTTTATTTTACAGACACCGAAATTTGAATTACATATAATGTTTTTGTATCATGAAATATTGTTCTTCTTTTGTTTTTTTCCAACTATTTAAAAATGTGAAAACTACTCTTAGCTTGCAGGCTGTACAAAAACAGACAGTGGCCAGGTTTGGCCTGTAAGCTATAGGTTGTCTACCCCAGGGTACGGATCTAGGAATCAGAAACGCCTGGCTCTAGTCCTGATTCCACTGATTATTATTCTTGTAACTTTGATTAAATCACTGACTTTCATCGTCAAAAGAGCAAAATAAACCTTTCCTTACCCACCTGGAAGGTTATGAGGATGAGATAAAAATCATATACTTTAAGATACTTTGTATATGGTTAACACTACTGATACTTTGATATATTTAGCTCTGACTTACTCTTCAGAAATAAATATTAACAGTAAGGTCAGGGTGATGATCAAGTGACTCTGAGTCGTGCAACCAGGGCAGAGTGGAAACAAAGACATAAGCCCCTTCAATCACCCACAGCTTCAGATGGATCAGGCAAGAGGACAGGAAGATGTGGGCAGATGAAGGACTTTCTGGGATAAACAGCAACTCCAAGGCAAATAGATGTTCATTGTCTTTGGTCACATTTGACCCGGGGCTACTGCTGAACCAAGAATTTCTTTTAGGGAATGTTCTGCTGAGACGCTGTACTGTAACTCATTTCCCTAGGTCATCACTATAAACAAACATTCATCATCCACTAAAGCTCCTTTGGCCATCTTGAGCTCCTTTCTATGGTGCCAACAGCTGACGAAGCCATAAACGTTACCCTGCATGCAGCACAGTCTTCACACTTGCCACCGTAAGGAATTGGAACCCTGCCACTGGGCTCTGCGGGGGCTGGACTAGAGCTGACAGCTCCAGATTTTCAGGTCTGGCACAAGGTAAAGCCAAAGAAAGCACTGAGGAATAAAGAAAATAGTTCACAGGAGGAAATATCATCTTGCTCACACTGCATAGGACTGTAGATCTCCCTGGAACTAAGGTATGCCCTTGAGGAGATGAGAGAAGACCCTTCCAAATTAGTAGCACAACCGGTCATGGTCATAAGTCCTTAGAAAATAGGGATTTTACTCCAAATTAATTATTCTTATTCTCCTTCATCCCTAAGACTGTGTATTTCCTTGATGCAGAAACAAGTGCTGTCACTAAACTTATTCTCAGTTCCTGACTCCTTGTACTCATGTTTGGAGTGAATAGGAGAGAATTCACATCTTTTGCCAATTCCTGGCTGCCACCAATATCTGGAGCCTCATCCTCCTTGTTGCCTTCTTCTCCATTCCCACCTCCACCCTGACACATCACCTGCCTTCAAAAGAACAGAGAAGAAAGCCATGGTGATTGAGTATCTCTTAGCAACCTGATGCCCTTCTTCTAAAAGACGCTCACAGAAAAGCATGGCTGGGCCAAAGGTATCCCTCTTGGAAGCAGGGTGCTTAATGGAAAGGGCATGGGCTCAAATTCTGGCTCTGCCCATGTTATGTGGCTAGGGCTCATCACTTAAATTCCGAGGCTCAATCCCTTATCTGTAAAATGGGAACCAGACCATTTACCTTAGAGTATTTCGTAAGAATTTAAGAGGACGTGCGCTCAAAAAATAGGAGCTATTATGATTATTTCAGAGCATTCTGGACTTCTCCAGCTTTGTCTTCAGCCACATGTACTCAAGAGACTTCACAAATGCCTATTTAGTGGCACAGATACACCTGTGCCACTAAAACCCATAACGGTGCATGAGGAAGCAAGGAAGAAGCTACAAGGTTACTTGAAGCCTGGGCTCTACAAGAGCAAGTGGCTGGGGGCAGGGAGGAGGGACTGGCCTTCTCCTCCCTCGAATGATCTCCAGGTTATTATATGCTGGCAAATTTTCATGCTCCTGGTTGAACCAGATGGATAATGACTTATACTGTGAATACTGTGCAGTACCTGAGAGGAAAGAAAAGTGATATGAATGATACTTTCAATACACACATGTGGTTATGCTTGCAGGTCCGAATTATTGAGAAAATACTTCAGGAGCTTTTATAGCTCATCCTCTAGAAAAGCAGGATCTTTCCAGCAGCTAGAGAGAGAATATGATCAGGAAAACAAATTTCACTTGGAAAAGCTACATGTCAGCCAGATAAAACAATGTAAAACATTACACCATATTTAGTTATTTTGGAGGGGGTGGGTGGTTAAAAAGCACTGTTAGTCTCAAGCCTAGCTGTAGGCGCTTGATGATAAGATTCCCTCCTTCAAACGTCTCAGGTAAGATGGTAATGAAACCGATGGCCAGCCTTGGGCGATGAAGTTGAGGCACTCAGCCCTTGGAGGGATTCTTACTGGTAGAGTGGTAGGAATATCTTTTATCCTGAGGCGTTCACACAGTGTCTTTCTTTCTCTTTTTCTTTTTCATAGGAACTCTGTGTACTAATATATACCTAAATAGATCTGTCTTTAAAAAAACCAGTATGTTAATTTGTAATCCAATTTGATGAAATACTAACCTGTAAATTCAGTGGGTGGGGAGGAGAGGAGGGAGAAGGTCAAGAAAGAAAGACATTTTCATAATTACTGGCTATTACAAATCATTTAAATGGACGCACAACAAGAATGGAGGTTGCAAGACTCAATGTGATGGGTTCCTGTTTAAAAGCCCAGCACTGTCATTAATCAATGAATGGTGATGTGGCATTGTCTCAGGCACTCTCAGTGATGGTTTGACAGGAAATCGACGGCTACACAATTTTGCTGCACACCAGAAATAAAAGGTCTAGCATGCCATAAGCATATTTCAGTACTGAGAGATGTATTCCTTACCTTAGTTCTAAACCGCTGCACCTTCATTTCTTCAGAGTTTATTTTGAGTTCCACCTGCATAAGCTCTCCATGTGAAAGGCTAATAAGAGATGATTAAAGTGTTCCCCAGGGCTTGGGAAAATCCCAAGCTTCATTTTTTTTTTTTTTTTTCATGTCTTTCCAACTGCCCTGGGCCCATTTACTCAACAAACATTACCGAGCACTTATGTTGCAGGCATTAGGTTGGGTTCTGCTGGGAGTATATTGATAAATGAGATATGACATGTGCCTTGAAGAAATAACAAGCAAATCTATGAAGCTTCTCGTATTCTTTGAAGAAGTTCTCCTGAGTTCTGATCCTGGTTTTCCTCTCTTCTGTGTCTTCCATCCTGCCCATGTGATCTCTTTTCCTTTGTGCCACTTCTGTATCTTGTACACATTTCTATAATAACCTTTTTCACAACATATTGTATTTATTTGATTATGTCCCTTGCCCCAAAGAACTCTGCAAGCAGATGGCCATGCCATACTAATATTCCTATTCACAATGTGAATTCACAGTTCTCACATTCCCATATTCACAATGGCTAGTATATAGATTTTTTTTAAATTTTGTTGAATATGAACATAATCCATCCACTTCTATGGCTTCAACTACTAGCTATATGATGTTCATTCTTTTTAATTTATTTTATTGAAGTATAGTTGATGTACAATGTTGTGTTAATTTCTGCTGTATAGCAAAGTGATTCAGTTATATATATATATTCTTTTTCATATTCTTTTTCATATTCTTTTCCATTATGGTTTATCACAGGATATTGAATATAGTTCCCTGTACTATACAGTAGGACCTTGTTGTTTATCCATTCTGTATATAATAGTTTGCACCTGCTAATCCCAAACTCCCAATTCATCCCTCTCCCTCCCCTCCTCCCCCTTGGCAACCACAAGTCTGTTCTCTATGACTGCGAGTCTGTTTCGGTTTCATAGATAAGTTCATTTGTGTCATGTTTTAGATTCCACATAAAAGTGATACCATACGGTATTTGTCTTTCTCTTCCTGACTTACTTCACTTAGTATGATAATCTCTAGATCCATCCATGTTGCTGCAAATGGCATTATTTAATTCTTCCTATGGCTGAGTAGTATTCCATTGTATATATGTACCACATCTTCTTTATATAATGTTCATTCTTAATGTGTATGTTCATCCCTGATCCCCTCCCGAGCTTCAAATTCAGTATTTCCAATTGCCTATTAAATACCTCCACTGGAATGTCCCACAGGCATCTATGACTTGACTTTTCCAAAACTGAACACACTGTATTCCCCTACCGCAAATCTGTCTCCAATTGTTCATATCTTGGTTAACAGTTGAGACCACCTATTCCCTCTTTCAACCACAAATTTCAGTGTCTTTTTTGACTCTTCTCTTTTCCTTACCTACCACATCTTATTGATTTGACCTTGGAAAACTCTCAAGTCATAAAGCTTTCTTTTTTCATTGCTTTGCTATTGCCTTAGTTCAGATCCTTGTCACCTCTTATTTAACTTCCTATCAGATCTCCATGCCACCACCAGCCTCTACAATGCCACCAGATATTGCAGAATCTGATTCTGCAGGTTGACAGTTGAGAGATCTCTCCTGGCTCCCTAATGCCTAAAGAAAATGTCTTTGTTTCTGAGCATGGTACCTGTTGACAATCTGACTGCAGCTTGTTTCATCAGGCTAGATTCTGATGTTTTTCACTACATATCCTATAATCTAGTCACATTAAATGTTTGATTGTTCTCTGGACAAGCCAGGGAGACCTTGCACATCATAGTCCTTGCATATACTATTACATACCCTCTGCCTGAAATTTCTTCTCCTAAATCACCTAGCCAATTCCTCCCTCCCTCTGCAAAGATTTCTGATGCCACCAGGAGCAGTCAGTGGTTTCCCTTCCTGTGTTGCTAAAGTTTTTAATTCTCACATGTTTTATAGTTTCCTAATGTAGTTCTTGCCAGTGAGACTGAAAACTCAGTGAGTATTAAGAAGTCAACTTCATCTCTGTTACCCTGAGCAAAGTCTGGTATGTGGTAGATAGTCAATGAATGTTTGCTGAAACAATGAACGAGTCACTAATTTAACAGTCTAAGGTTAAAGATATAGTTAGGTACCAACTGTGTATAAGGGTAGTTGAAGCCATGGTTATGATTTTAAGTACCTAGAAAATGTATAATTATAAGAAATAAGGGATTGATGTTAAAAAAAAAAAGAAAAAGAAACAAGGGGTGGAGACAAAACCCTGGGGAGCATTGATATTTATTAGGATGAAAAGAAAGAAGAACCAGCTAAGGAAATTAAGAAAAGCTGTCAGAGGAGTGGAAGAGCCATAGTATTGTCACAGAATAGCACTTCCTGAAAGAAACCTAGGATAGTACTTCCTCAGAGAAGCTCTCCCCGATTTCTCACATCAGGATTAGAATCCTCTTTATATGTGCTCTCACCTCACTCCGTACTAAACCCTGTCAGAGTGCTTATCACAGTGACTTTGTCTACCTGTCTGCAACCGTTATAGAATATTAGCTCCCCAAAGACAGGGACTATGTCTTATCGACAGCATATGGCACACATCTACTGGTCAATAAATATTTGTTGGAACAGTTGAAGAGATGAGTAATTAAATACATGAGTGAAATGCAGTCAAGAAATCACATAAGATGAGAATGAAAGATGCCCCCTGATTTTAGTATTCAGCAAGATACTGCGTGACTTCTATTCTTATGTGTTACCACATATACCCACAAACTCTCATGAGTTTCACATTGGAAGGTTCAAGCGTTTTAGAGTCATTACCTCCCTTAAGAGATAGAAAGTTAAACACATCATTTCAAAATTACTTCAGCAAATAGTACTCTCTTTAAGCCAAGGAACTTTAAATCATTATAATCAACTCATCTCTTAGTGACCTTGAATTTTTGACTATTATATCCTGTACATGTTATAATCATATGCCCTCTATCTGAGGAATCCTTGCAAAGTAGAACCACAGATTATTTATCATCATAATACCCCAAGTTGCTGATATAAAAGGAATTTTTTGATGATAAATCCCTAGACAAATGAATGGAACAGAATCTCTGCCAGATTGCTAATGTTTTGTCTTCAGATTTACAAATGAGAACTTGAAATAAAAGGGACTGGAAATGGAAAACATAAGTACAGCCTGTAGACAACAAATGCCCTTCAGGACATGAGGTAGGGAATGTACTTCAGCAATGGAATGTATTTCAGCAATTTCTGAGAGTTGCTGAGAACTGAAAATTCAGCTCTCCTGGGCCTGTGCAAACACAATGATGACCATGATGTAAACTGCCTTCCACCCTCTCATCCCTCCTGACTACCAGTGGGTGCCATCTGCATACAGGGGACTGTCAAAGCAAAGATGTATGAAAGGAATTTGCTGTTGTTTCTCAGCCTTACCCCTTGGAAAGTTAAGCAAGGGGGACCAAATCCTTCCTGCCAACTACATCTTGCATACAGCTTGGATCTCCAGGACACCGTGGACTCTGACTGGAACCATGTTCTAAAATTGATAAACCGGGGACTTCCCTGATGGTCCAGTGGTAAAGAAGGCTGTCAGAAAACAACTGTGCACGATTCAAAGAGGGCTAAGTTCTATGGAATACATAAAAAAAAACCTGAGGTTAAAGAGAAGTGGTGTGCCCTAAAATATCCATGTAATATGGCACAAAAAGTGTAAGATTTGTAGTCAGAATATATAAATATACCGTTTTCAGCAGTGACCCACACTAGCAGCATGACTGTACAAGTTACTTAACTTTATGGTCCTCAGTTTCCTCTACTGTAAAATGAAAACAAAAAGCCCACTTCATAGTATGATAAGGATCAAATACAATCATCTATGCATAGCCCACAGCTCAGACACTGGTGGACATTCAATAAATATTGCTCTCTCTTCCAGTTTGAGCTCCTTAAAAAATTAGGCTGGAAAGGGAAGTTTATCTGTCAAAAAACTTTTAACAGAGCACTGACTGCTAATAAATTAAGATGGATATACCATAATACCAGATATAATACTTTATCACATAAAAGACATCATTGATTATAAGACATCACTAAAAAGAAAAAGTGCTGCTAATCATATGTTTCCATTGACTCTATGAAGCATCACAATTTCAGAAAAGTTAAAGTATGAAAATATGTGTGTATTTTCATAAAATTAATGAAATACACTAAGTGTCTAAGATTCCAGAAAAGCTTAGAGATACAACAGAAGCAAGAACTGGGACACGAAGGATCCCATACTTGCCTTCTGCAGCTTAATCTCTTTATCTTGAGGGGGAAAAAGTCATGAAGGTGTAGGTCACACAGTCAAGCAACTGCTCAGTTGGGAATTCCTTTAAATACCAGTTTACCCAGTTTATACCAGTAACTAGATATGCAGAAACAGCATTTGAGGGAACAAGCAAATGGAAGAATTTGGAAGGAATTACCATCTTCTTTTTAAAATGATAGCTAACTTCCATCGAAGTGTTTTTGATGTTCGAGTTTAAGTATTTAAAGTGTGTAGTTCTAAATCTGTAAGAAGACCACGTGATAGTTCTGAGGCTTGGAGAAGGACACTTCAGAATGCCTCCTGACCACCTAGTTATGTAACCTATAGCGACATTTAGTGGTGGCTCCCTCAAATTACAACCAGTTGTCCCAGAGGGGTAGGACAATTGCTCCAATCAAATGACTAAGCAAAATTCTCATTTATCACAGTGTAAGTGATGTCCCCATACTGTTGCCGGACAGAGGTTATTAAGAGGTCTTCCGGACGTGGTGCCAGAAGTGGTGGCAGCTAATATCACTGCAATCTTAATATGTTTGCTATTTTCTGCATAGCCTTTATTTCATTAACAGAATCACAGAACTGGAAGTGGCCCTAGGGATTATCTAATCCAATTCTCTTATTTGCAGATTATAAAACTTCGATTCAACTATGCTAGCCCAAGGTCATACAGCTAGGTAGGAGCCAATCTAGGCCTCGAACCAGGCCTCCCAATTCCAAACGCATTGTTCTCTCAAACTATTTTGCTGTTCATGAGTAATGGGTATGCATATTTTTCAGCACTTATTGATTGAGCACTTAATATGTGATGAAGTGTATTGAAAGCATATTTACAGTTCTGTTAGGAAGTTTGAAATGATTTAGGGATTGGTATATAAAAAAACAAAGTCAATGAAAACTAACAATTAACATCTTTATAGCTCTGACTGCCCTATAAGGTAGGTCCAGTTATTATCCCCATTTTACTGTTGAAGGAATTGAGGCATAGAGGGTTTCTGGTAAATACTAACTCCAAAAACCTCCTAAAAGTTACATAGAAAAGTAAATGCAATCATAACATACTACATGGCTCAGCTGTAAATGACAGTAAAATAGGCTCAATAATATAAACCACGACTTTTTTTTTTTTTTTTTTTTGCGGTATGCAGGCCTCTCACTGTTGTGGCCTCTCCCGTTGCGGAGCACAGGCTCCGGATGTGCAGGCTCAGGGGTCATGGCTCACGGGCCTAGCCGCTCCGCGGCATGTGGGATCTTCCCGGACCAGGGCACGAACCCGTGTCCCCTGCATCAACAGGCAGACTCTCACCCACTGCACCACCAGGGAAGCCCTAAACCACAACTTTAGAACATAACCATATTTGAAAGAGATCAGGGGAAGTATGTATTGAAGAATGGGGCAAGGGAGACAGAGACAGGGGATATAAGAAAACTAAATCATCAGTTTCTACAGTAGACGCCAAAAGAAAACATCAAAACTGAAAAATTAAGACAAAAATAACAACATAAACATAGAGATGTTTATACGGATGTAAATCCAGGTGACAAAGAAAAGAGAGTTGAACTGGTTGCCTGTGGAGAGACAATCAAAGGTGGGAGGTGGGTGCGATGGAGCACTGCTGTTTTTAATTATAAGGCTTATACAACTACTTGATACTTTAATATATATGTGCATTTACACTATGACAAAATATACAATCAAATTTTAAAGTCAAGACATACAAAGGCAAATCACTAAAAATATTGCCTTCAAACTTATGTGTAAAAAGGACAACAATGATTCACAAGTATTGAAATAGGATGTTTTACACAATGATCTTCTATGTCATTTGCCAGAAGATGTAAAACATCAACCAGAGAGTTCTTGCTGAAAGAAAGGCCTTGCTTCTATATTGAAAAGACTGGCAAATAAACACACATTTATACATTTTAAGTTGAAATAAAGTATTCTGTTGATGTATGTATTGCTTTTTACTATTCTGCTCTTTAACTGAGTTTTTAAACTAAGCAACCAGTATCCCCATCGTGTTGGTATAGCATCAGTGGACGCTGTGCTGTGCCACCCAGACCCCCTCTTTGGAACTGAGCCACCCAACCCTACCGCCCACTTCAAAGCAGCTCGTGGTTCTCAGCTGAGTCATTCTCCAGAGCTGAAAGGTGCCATCTGGCCCAAGGTCACAACACTTTTCCAGTAATGGTCAACTGGTGGTATAAAAACTTGGCTCTCTTGACATGAGATAGAATGACTCTGAAGTGATATCCAGCTCCAGGATCTCCGGGGGATCTGCTGAGGACTATGCCAGAACCTCCCAGTCCTGCTTCCTGCTTCCTCCCACCCACAGGTATTGGTCTCACACTGGTGGTTGTCTCCCCAGTAAACTTCTTATACACAAATCTCCATCTCAGAGTGTGCCTCCAGGAACTCTGACATGAGGGTCAAATAGGAGCCCTTTTACTGTTCTACTCGATACACTACTAACATTATTTTTATTTAAGTGACTTTAAAAACGAAGGCCTAGCACCACTTATTGAAGAGGCTGTCTATTCTTCATTGTATATTCTTGCCTCCTTTATCAAAAATAAGGTGACCATATGTGCGTGGATTTATCTCTGGGCTTTCTATCCTGTTCCATTAATCTATGCTTCTGTTTTTGTGCCAGTACCATACTCTCTTGATTATTGTAGCTTTGTAGTATAGTCTGAAGTCAGGGAGCCTGATTCCTCCAGCTCCGTTTTTCTTTCTCAAGATTGCTTTGGCTATTCGGGGTCTTTTGTGTTTCCATACAAATTGTGAAATTTTTTGTTCTAGTTCTGTGAAAAATGCCAGTGGTAGTTTGATAGGGATTGCATTGAATCTGTAGATTGCTTTGGGTAGTAGAATCATTTTCACAATGTTGATTCTTCCAATCCAAGAACATGGTATATCTCTCCCTCTGTTTGTATCATCTTTAATTTCTTTCATCAGTGTCTTATAGTTTTCTGCATACAGGTCTTTTGTCTCCTTAGGTAGGTTTATTCCTAAGTATTTTATTCTTTTTGTTGCAATGGTAAATGGGAGTGTTTTCTTGATTTCACTTTCAGATTTTTCATCATTAGTGTATAGGAATGCCAGAGATTTCTGTGCATTAATTTTGTACCCTGCTACTTTACCAAATTCATTGATTAGCTCTAGTAGTTTTCTGGTAGCATCTTTAGGATTCTCTATGTATAGTATCATGTCATCTGCAAACAGTGACAGCTTTACTTCTTCTTTTCCAATTTGGATTCCTTTTATTTCCTTTTCTTCTGATTTCTGTGGCTAAACTACACAACTTCATGTAAAAGAATGAAATTAGAACACTCCCTAACACCATACACAAAAATAAACTTAAAGTGGATTAAAGACCTAAATGTAAGGTCAGAAACTATCAAACTCTTAGAGGAAAACATAGGCAGAACACTCTATGACATAAATCACAGCAAGATCCTTTTTGACCCACCTCCTAGAGAAATGGAAATAAGAACAGAAAAAAAAATGGGACCTAATGAAACTTAACAGCTTTTTCATAGCAAAGGAAACCATAAACAAAATGAAAGGACAACCCTCAGAATGGGAGAAAATATTTGCAAATGAAGCAACTGACAAAGGATTAATCTCCAAAATATACAAGCAGCTCATGCAGCTCAATATCAAAAAAACAAACAACCCAATCCAAAAATGGGCAGAAGACCTAAACAGACATTTCTCCAAAGAAGATATACAGATTGCCAACAAACACATGAAAGAAACAAGATGGAAGATATATGGGGATATATGTATATGTATAGTTGACTCACTTTGTTATAAAGCAGAAACTAACACACCATTGTAAAGCAATTATACTCCAATAAAGATGTTAAAAAAAAAAAAAAGGCCCTTGGTTCCTTTACCTTCTTTGATTTAACTTCCCATTTCAGAGAGTTTTAAATGGTGCATTCCTTGTGCTTTGACCTTATTTCATTTAATAATGAAATTTATCTTCAGGATAACTTAATATTTGTCTGAATATCTACTTTATACAAAGTACAACGGAAAGGGAGGAGGGAGAGGCCAGAGGAGAACGCACAATGAAAAGTGAATGACAAAGGCTGGGTGTTTTCTTCCTTGATGAGTTTGAAATTTGGTAGAGAAATTATAATATACAACAACTGCTGTAAAAACTAGAATGTAACAAAGAAGTGAAAAGTGCTACAGAAGTTCAGCTAGAAGATGATTTTTTTAGTTTTGCATTTGGTTGGTGGTAGGGAAGTAGAAAGAAAGAGGAGCAGGCATGTGAAATGTTGCTACAACTTCCTGCTTAACCTACTCAAGATCAACTGGCCTTTCTATACTGGCTTGGAGTTAGGCAGATGAAAATGGTAGGTAAGTAATTTCAGACAGACGTAACAGCTAAGAGGAAAGGCTCAGAGGTATAAAGGGTGGTGGCAGTGTTTGGGGAAAAGCTGCCAATCTAGTTTGACTAGCGCATTGGATGTACATCACACATCTTTGGATATGTCATAAGGAAGGCTGGTGACTGCCCTTCAGCCTCTAGGCCAGCTGGGCAGCCACGAGGCCCCTACCCAGTACAGAGGCATTTGCTTTTCCACTGATCTACTGCAGACGTCCCAGAAGGATTCTCAGTCAAACCTCTTCCAAAGAGTTACTGTGAATACAATATTGCACTATAGTTTAAAAAAACTATAGGCTCTCCAGGGGGAAAAATGCTTGAAACTTTTTCATCAACTAAATTTCTACAGCTATCTTTTAGTATTTCTATATTATTTTGCTATAAGAAGATGATTTTTTTTCATAGAGAGTATTTTGATGCTTGGTTATATATATTTCTAAGTTATTAAGTCATTGATCTCTGCTATAATAGGAGAAATAATTAAATAAGACAAGTATGAGTCATGTCTTCATATAATGAAATACTATGAAAACCTACAATAAACAAGGCAAAATGAAGACCTAGAGAAAGAGAGCCAAATGTGAATGAATGATTAAATACATATGCACTCAAGAGGGACACTAATCTATTCAAAACATGGAACAAGTAGCAAAAAGATTGGACCAGGTTGGTCCGGGTGATGGAGCTGTCTAGCTTCCAGCACGCCACGCCAACACTGCAGACTTTGCTCTCCTGCTGGAAACCTCCCCATTGTCATCAAGGATTTTTAATTAATGACTTAAGTGAAGGAAGCAACCTGTTGCTGTTCAAACTCAGATGTTCACTACAAGGGCCATGAAACTTATTACAAGATGATACATTTGGTCATTAATTGTATATTTTCACATGCAGTTATTCCTAACAGACTCTTTACTCCTAAGCACTTAGGAAGAGATTTCCAAACCCCATCATCAGAAGTGTATGGAACCTCCAAAACTGTCCAAAGATACAGAATTCAACTTCTTAAACTTAACTGAAAACAAAGGGAACACCATACCAATTCTCTCTTTAGAAATAACTGACAATTTCACTGAGAAAGTATTACAGAAGAGCAGATGGCTGAATTCAAACGTAGTTATTAATATAAAAATTTATAGAGAAGAAATTGTCATTCAGTTATTAACTATAATATTTATAGAGAAATTAACTATGGAAAGAAATAAAAATAAGATGACCAAAAACAGGACTTCACACGTTCTTCAAAAGATGCACCTTAGTCTTGGATTATTGTCAACTCTCAACGTCAGACTCTAGGCCAGTTTGTTCATGGGGGCTGGCCAAGAAAGCCTTCTTTGGTGCCAAGATTCTCTGGCCAAATATCAGCATGGGGACACCCTTGTGTTGGTAATCTCTAGCTAATTTACTAGCAGTCCAGAAACTCATGTCAGAATGTCTCATATCTTCTCTCAACCAACAGAAAGCCACAAATTTACCATCTCAGCTATGCACTGGCAGGTCTTCAATGTAAAGTTCTATATATTAGTGACCATGACCTATATCCTCAGAGGGTCCACAGGTCCACAGTCCAAGAAAATGTTTGGGTTTATTCCACAGTTCAGCATATGTCTGTCTGACTGCACAGTGGGACAGAAATCTTGCCAAATAACCTGGCACTCTTCAACCTGGCTATCAGAAGACTAAAAACCATACAGGCATTTTAAGCAACCCGCCAAGACAATAAATTGGTACACCTCCCATACAATTTCTTAACTTAGAATGAAAATAGACTTGTTTAATTTCCTAATCTATTGTAATTCAATACAATATATTAATAAATCTTTTAAAATATATAGAAGTGAAAGACTAATATCTCACAGGTTGATGATATAGAAACCACCCACCCACATTTTATATAACACTTGTTCATAAGGAAGATTAAATATGTCAGAGTAATTGAGAGTATTTTTCATTCCATATAAATCCAGAGATAAAAATCAAAATTTCAGTTTCTCTTCTCAATCTCTCTTTCTCACTCGTCATATATTTGTACAACAGTGTCTTGAAAAATGCCTGCACAAATAAGTACTTAATAAATAGTAATATGTGTTGAACAAACAAATAAACAAATGTTGATCTCTAGAAGGAGCCCACAGCTCCTCCCTTGTTTTCCTACTTCTGCTTCTAAGGAGAGCATGTTATGGGGATGGTGGAGGAAGGGGCAGTGTATTGGGTCCCAGAGGGTGAAGTGTTGGGTATAACATGGGCTAAAGGTCTGCCTTCTGGTGATTTAGAATCCTGACTTCTTCTAGGATTCTCTCTCCTGCCCTCTTCCTGTTGGATCCCCAACTCCTGCCCAGCAGTAGGGGTGCCATTCTTCTCCCTGTCCTTTTTCTCCTCTTCCTTCATTGTCTCCACATATCCCCTCTTTAGAAAGGCAAACAGACACTGGCGTTAGACCCAGGATAAATGAGTGATGTAGAAGCTGCCTCAGCCCTTCTGTGCTAGGCTACCAGAGACATGTCTTCCTTTTCCTTTAGTCATCTTTTCTTCTCTCTGATCACGAAGATGTACATAATGGTACAGAGTGAAACTTAAAGGAAGAAAGCTGAGGAAGTAGCAGGCGCATGTCTTCAGTCTGAGCCTCAGACCTCCTTTGGGGGAAGTGGTCATACACACTGCTGTCCAGAAGACCTGGAGACTGCAGGATGGTTTGTGACCTCAAACCTCAATAATAAGGAGAATGCATTTGCCTGGTCGTTAGTGTGTGTATGTGTGTGTATGTGTGTGTGTGTGTGTATGTGTATGCATGTGTGTATATCTTTACAGCTCCTTAGTTTTGGGTAAATGGCCAGTTAACGATTTAAAGTACTTAATCATGATCAAAATCATCTTAATATAATTAATAATTAACACATAAATACATAGATCAGCAATAAGTGTGATTAAACCATTACTGCTCCAAAAGACTTCAGATGGTGAATAATGTCTATGGGGCATCACTGTATGGAATGAAGTAAGGGAGAGGGTAGAAACCAATCCCTCATGAAGTCCTGAGTATAAAACAATTTGTTCAGTCTCTGAACAGGCAGGAGTATCAATATAAAGTTCATTAACATTCTCATAAGATAACGATTAGGTACTCACGTCACCTATGACCCAAGTGAATTTCACTGTGAGTAGAAGCAGAACCTAGAAGCAGTCCTCAGAAAGCCCCAATCTCATCTCTAGTTATAGTCACTTTCAGACCTGCCTTGGACCATCACCTTTCCTCCTGTATTGGGACACATTAACATTCACTATGGACAGTTAATCTCTAATGTCTTCATTATATTACTGCTGGCAACTTATTTTGCCCATGAAGCACTTTTATAGCACCAAGTGGTTTAACCTACTCCCTCCTTTAGAGAAGTCCTAAAAAACATCAAGGTTTATATGAGCCTAACAGTGGCTACTTTCTACCTGGGGCTAAGTTGTACAAGAAATTAGGCAGAGCAGCTGGAAAACCAGACATTTGGACACCTAATCCAGTTCTTATGATGTTCTTCATTATTATTATTATTATTATTATTTTTTGCAGTACGCGGGCCACTCACCGCTGTGGCCTCTCCCGTTGCGGAGCACAGGCTCCGGACGCGCAGGCTCAGCGGCCATGGCTCACAGGCCCAGCCACTCCGCGGCATGTGGGATCCTCCCAGACCGGGGCACGAACCCGTGTCCCCTGCAGCTACAGGCTGACTCTCAACCACTGCGCCACCAGGGAAGCCCCTTCATTATTTTATTTGAAAAGAATTCCGAAAACAGCAAAGTCATTTTCAAATGTGATTCTAAAAGCGATCAATTACACTATTTTGCATCATCTTAATTTTCTCATCCTAGAGTTTATTATCACTCAGGACAGGTGACATGTGAAACCTTTTTTAAGATTTTTTGCAAAGTTTTGAAAAGCTATCAGCCAGGATCATGGTATAATAAGACATAACACGTTTCCTTTAAAAATATTTAAGTGCATGTGTACAGTTAAGAAGCTGTTGTATATTTATGGTTTAATAAAATAATTCTAAAGGAAAAAATACTTCTAAAATCCTAAACTGTAATATAACAATCTATGACCACAATCATTTGCCCATCCATCTTTATTATTCCATTTCTCCAAACAACTCCTGTTCTTTAAATTGTTCAAAACTCCCAAATCTATATTTCCATTCATAGACTTACTACTGTTCCAAACCATACACATTCCTCTTAGATCTCTTCACCTGGGTGATTTACAGACATACAAACTCAGCACATCTAAACTAAATTTATCAAATTTCCCTGCCCTCCCTTTGAGCCCTGCACTTCACACAAACCAAACTCCTCGTCGTCCACTGAATGGGCTCTTCTGAAAGTCTCCTGACTGTGTATTTGCTCATATCTTCACCCGAACTGATCTTATGTTCCCTCATTTCTACCCAATCCCTTCCTAACTCTCCCCCAGCAAACTGCCTATTCAACACTCACTCATCTCTCAATATACGTTTAAATTACTACCTCTTCTCAAATCCCTTCCCGTCAGGTAGATGGCCATTCCTCCTGTGAGTTCCCACTGATCCCTCTATGCTCCAAACACCTCAGCAATGAAGCAGAGATGATTATTACAACCATATGAGAAAAAAGGCTGTAGGAAAACATAAGCTATTTTCAACTCCCAAATAAATCTCAGGAACCCTGAGACCTGCCACTGTGCTAATATAGTGAGTCATGCCCTCTATCAAGAGTAGACTGAGGTGGAGGGGGTATATACTCTCTAATTTGGTGATGTCTAAGAAAGGGGATTACAGACAAGTGGTAATGGGCTCAGATAAATCAGGTTGGAAGGTGAGTACTGGATTGGAAACATGCTTCTGCAGATATACTTGTGAAACCATTTGTAAAACAAAATTAATGTAGTCATAACTTTTCCCCTTCCTCTACTTTACCAGGGAAATGGGTCTTTGTGGCTAGGATGGCTGCCAGGCCTGGGTCTTTCACTGCATTGACGTGAGGTACAGGATGAATTAGAGAACAGAAAGAGTCAGAACAGCTAACGTGATTTGTATCAAGAGAGGAAAGAGAGGAGGGGAGAGGGGAGAAGAGGCAAAAAGGGATCCAGAAATGCAAGGAAGACAATGAGAGAGACGAAAACCAATGCAGATTGTTTGTAGCAGAGTCCTTTGAGGAAAGAAGTCTTGGGAGCAACTGCTATACCACGTGAGACATCCTATTTTATTGCATCTGAGATGCTATTATTCACAGAGTACATCATTATTGTACGTACTGATGAAATATACACTTGAAAGAAAAAGAGGTTGGGAAAGGGTTTTTATTGCCTTCTTTGCACTGTATAAAGAGGTTATTTGAGACACAAAATTACAATTTATTTTTAGCACTTTTTAATGCACTATTAGAAAGGTGTTTGGGGTTTTGTTTTCGGTTTTGCTTTGTTTTGGGGGGCGGTTTTTCGGCTTGCTTTTAAGTGACAGAGGGCAGAGATTAACATAAAGGCAGCTCAGCTTTATATAGTTACATTTAACTGTGCAGAGCCCTTCTTAACATTAAAAAATAGAAACTTTTCAGATCCCTTTTCCCATAACCCTTTCTGGTACCAAGTTGAGAAGGAATGAGCAGCATTATAGATGACTGTGGCACAGAGGATTATATATGTGTTTGAAATAGTAATAAGTCTAATTATTATCATTATTATGAAATAATGATTATAGCTAATATTTTTTAACACTGATCTAAGCTTTTAAATGAATGCACTCATTTGGTTTTCATAACAAACTCTCTAAGATAGATATAGTTTATTATCTCTATTGAGGCACAGAGAGCTTAAATAATTGCCCAAGCTTATACAACCAGTAAGTGACAGAGCCGGGGTTCACATCCAGCGAGTTGGGATCTGGTACCCATGCTGTTATCTGCCACATCCTACTGCCTCATGCTGTTAACATACAGTACATGTTTTCCCTAAATGGAAGTCATTTATTACTCTTCCACGTGAATGAAGCCAATCACAAAATGTCCTCATGTAGTATATTTCAGTCAGCAAATATATACCCAAAAGCCTGGGATAATGAGGAAACCAGTCACTCCTAAGCCAAATGATCCACTGAAACTTGCACAGATAAGAAGAATACTATTAGGGGGCTTCCCTGGTGGCGCAGTTGTTGAGAGTCCGTCCGCCTGCCAATGCAGGGGACGCGGGTTCGTGCCCCGGTCCAGGAAAATCCCACATGCTGCGGAGCGGCTGGGCCCTTGAGCCATGGCCGCTGAGCCTGCGCGTCCGGAGCCTGTGCTCCGCAACGGGAGAGGCCACAGCAGTGAGAGGCCCGCGTACCGCAAAAAAAAAAGAATACTATTGAAAAAAGAATACTATTGATGAAGTGAAGATTGGATTTCCTCCAACTACAGGTTATTTTATCCTAGAAACTAAAAAGCAAATAAATATAATCAAGAAACACGGTTTAAGTTATTTAGAGGAAAAAGTAAGACTAAAAGACACTGGTGAGAAAGCTGCAAAGATTGAAGAAGACTGTATATTTTGACATTAAATTATGTAAATCATATGCAAACTATGCAAATCTGCATGAAGCTAGGGAAAGAGAAGCTGTGGTTGTTTTTTCTTTCTTTAAGCCTTACATAAACACCTTCTGAAATGAGCGGTGAGAGACTAAGTGTGAATTTCACAATAATATGATTTTCTAGGTACTTTAGCTCATTGAAAACTGAATTAATCACATAATCAAAAAATGTACATTAATGCTATAGAAAAATGTTGTAATCTTTGTAACACTATGGTCATGTTACAATGGTTTTTAAGTGCCTTCTAGGACTCTATTTCCAGATCTCCACCCTCATATGGTATATCATCTCCCTTTAGCACGTGTACTAAGAGACCAAACTATCACTTACATGAAAAGTTAAGTATGTCACATTACATAAAGGTGAAAAGACTCAGTCTGACCACAAGTATATCCTAACTCATATACCAATGAACTAGATGGCAGCAAACTGTATTTGATTCTCTGAGGTCATTTGCATTGACTAACTCCTTTACTTAGGAACAGCTAGTTTGGACACTGTATCATTTTGACTTTGGATGAAGACCATTACATGAAAAAGCTTACTCTTCAACTCATTCCAGTAACACAGAACAGCTATTTCACTGCCTTTTCTGTTGAATCTATAACCCTTGAGATAAACAAAAAGGAATACCTCAAACTAAGAGGAAATAGTGGATGCATAGAAAATATGATGAGCACAAAGAAAGCCCATTAAAAAAAAGGGCCCAAAAAGATTTTTGCAAGTTACTACTTTAGAAAGAAAATTCACTATAGGATAGTGGAGACAGAAAAATAAAACATGATTTCTGCCTTTAATCGTCTCAGACATTTTAACTTTTAGCTGGAACCCAGGATATGAAATTTCGTATTTATCCAAGCACAACAATCCTGAAGGAGGCCCAGCAATTGACTGCTAATCAAAATAAACTATCCTATTATGAGGGGATGTAACATGTCCTCCTATACTGGCAGCACAGGGCCACAGACATTCACTCTTCTTTGCCACTTAAGTTCTCTTAAAAGGTATGGCAAGGAATGATGTCATCCACTGGGTGACATCCACGAAGTTAATTCTGCAGACTTCAGAGAATGTGTTCAATTGCACCATTGGTCAGATGATGAGGAAACAGAAGGAAACGAAGGCTAAGACACATTAAATAATTTTCTTAAAGTCACAGTTACTTAGTGTCAATGGAATGGGACCCAGCCTGATACCTATTTTTTACTTATTATGCCAAATAATTTTCAAGCAAGGATTTCAATTATTTATGCTTTCCTGGACCCATATTCTCATAAACAGTCAGCTGCTGACTACATGGTCCATTAAAATTAGCAAATAACATCTACTTTGCTTCCAGAGGATCTTACCAATTCAATGTTAGTCATGTCATTCCCTTGCTTTAAAAATCATTTTATCCTCAAAAGATAAAATTCAACCCAGGTAGAACATAGGTTCTTTCACAACGTAATCCCCCAGCCTAGACTTCCAGATCTCCCACCTCAGACCTTACATTCCAGAAACATCAAACTGCTTGTAGTTCTCAAAAGGAGAAAGATTGTTGGACACTGCCTTGGTTTGCATAGGCTCCTTCCTCCACCCAATAGGCTATTGTCCCACTTGTTTGGGGGAAGAATTCCTACTCACCCCTTAAAACACATTTCTTTCCTAAAGACTACTGTTCACGATGGAATTAGTCAAAGCCACCCCTCTATTTCCAACATTCCTTTGTTGTTGAGCTAATCACATAGCTTAGCAATTATTCCTCCTTCTATCTCTCTCTCTCTCTCTACCGAACTAGCTTAGCAATTATTCCTCCCTCTATCTCTTTCTCTCTCTACTGAACCGTGACACCTCGAGGGGAAAGTCCTTAGCCTTACAGCTTTACATCCCCAGCTGTGAGCACATAAGAAGTACGCCATTAATATTTATTGAATAAATGAATGGGATGGGGGCTAAAATAGATGCCATTATTTCTGTTTCTTTTATTTTATATCAGAGAAATCTAGCTCAAAACACAACTGATAACAATCAAGGAACTGTGGTAAAGCTAAAGATTAACATTTGCAATTATTACCCATTTTAAATTAGCATAAAAATATTTAAAACCTGACTATGGAAAAGGGGTTGCAGCAAAGAGAACAATCCATACACAATGTGCATTGATTTAAGCAGGGTTTTGCGGGGCTTTTTTCATTTTAAAGAAAAGCTTTCTTGGAACAGGTGACCTTTATTACCACTTTGCTCTAATTGCAAATACTTTAGTACCTGATGCCTATTAATTTGTCTGCCCTGCCAGAAGGAAAGCCAAGAAACCAAACAAAAGAAAAATAAACCTTTAAATGCAAGCAATAAAGAACTGGCTCTGAGTAATAATTACCTTGGATAACGCAGGAACACTAAGTAGGCAGTACAGTTCATTAAATAAATTTCAGTCTCAATTTCGGAAAATAAGGAGGGCAAAATTTAAAACTTCATCATTCATTGTACATTAAAGGACTCCAAAGGGAAGTATAGATTAATTCGTTTTATTTTATAGAGTAGAACAGTTCAGCTGCACTGAGGCAATCTCACCCAGCAGAAAGGACCTCGCCATATTCATAGCCATCTGTGTGCTATCAAGGGGCAGAGGATCCAGATATTAAATGCCAAGGACTGCCTCTCCAGCCATTGTAGAGGTCACTCCAACAATAGCAAGTTGATGGAACTGACGAAATATTTAGCTAGTGTCTAATTCTTCCTGAAAATTGACTGGATACTAAACTTGGCATCAATGAAATAGTTGGAGTACCCATAATTCTTTGATGCTGCAGTATACCAGAAGATAAATATTCTGGGAATGAATGCAGTTATCTTCCTGGAAGTGGAAGTTCTTATGAGTTCTCAACTTTGTTGATTTCAAATCCACTGACTGGCATGGGATCAATTACCCACTTCTGGAGCTAAAAACAAGGGGAGTGGAAGGAGAAAGTGTTCAATCCCATCCAACTAAATAGCTCAGGTAGGAAAGAGGGGGGTTCCCTAAAGAAAAATCGGAGGGTTGTTACCAGAAGAAGTGAGAATTAGGGAAGGGGTGTTGGGCAGGTGAAAACATAGTGTACTTTTCAGAATCTGAGAAACTTAAGGACGGCTAAAGGTAGACCAAGGAATAAAGCTATAACAACAAGCACCTCAAGTACTTCAAGTCTGCTGAAACAATATGTAGGTTTATCCCATGTGTATCAGGAAAACAGAACTAGGACCAAAAAGTAGAACTTTAAAGAGGCAGCTTTAACTTGAAATAAGGAAGAGCTTTATCATGAGAGGAGGTATTTAAAAATCAAGGGACAAGCAGAGATTCTTCCTCCACCGTTCCTGTCTTGGACCCATCTCTCTCATTTTAGAGGAAAACCTGCTCTGCCTTCTTCACTCACCCTTCTGTGCTCCTCTTCCCCACGGGAGGAGAAGACACTTGATGGTCACGTTTAGCCACGGCTCCCTCCAGACTCTCCCTTACAGAGCCTCTCTACATGGATCACATCTTCTCCGCAATCCTGTCTCCTCTTTGCGTGACTGCTCACAGGACCGATCCTGACCCAGCGGGGCTGGGGAGAACTCCAGTCATCCAGCTGCATAGTCTGCACCTGGGTGAGAGACTCCATCCAGGTGATAAGACACAGGAAGCCACTTTGACCACATAATTCTGAACCACCTTCGCCAGCCTTAGAGTCAATGTCTGATTCTCATCTAACTTCCATATGTATTCTAAGCGGCTCAGAATTTAAAAGGAAGAGGAGTGCGGTTACTTGGCTCCCTTAAGCTCTAACATTTTTCAGAAAGGATTCGAACATGGACGGGAAATAGTGTTTGGAGTGGGGATGTTGTTTGGAATAGTCCCCTATTGCACTTCCAATCTGTGATACTAGTTATGCAAGGTAATAAAGGTCACTGAAAATAACCAATAATTATGTGTACATGTTTATTCTTCAGAAACAATCAGAGACTTTTACCTGATTGCAGACGAGTAGAAAATCTAGCATCCTTCTTTTATTGAGAACTGGCACTGTTTGCCTCAGGTAGTGTGATCTAATGGAATTTACTGTCTCTAAAGGCAGAAAACCTGATTCCTACCTCACTGAATTGCCATATAGCAATTATCAACTAACCCCTCTGCCCCAGCTATTCTTTGCATGAAATAAAGTAATAATGACAACATTTTACTACAGTGTTGGAGAATTGCTGATTGGGTGCGGGGTATTTATAAAATATTCATAATATGCTAAATGTTAAAAAGGAAATTTTAACTTCTCAAAGTGGAAAGGTTATTATAAGAAATGATTTGCTATGTTCTCAGACTGAAATTAGTGGAAAATATGGGGGAAATGTGTGCACTGGATCTAGAATATCCAAAGCAATCTTGAAAAAAAAGAATAAAGTTGGAGGACTTATATTACTTGACTTCAAGGCTAACTATTAAGCTACAGCAATCAAGATAATATGTTACTGGCATAATAATCAACAAACAAATCAAGGTAACAGAATAGAGAGACAAGAAATAGAAACACTCCTTTAATTTTTGACACAAGAAGTCACAGCAAATGTTGCTATAATAACTGGATATCTATATGCAATAAAATGAATGTTGACTTGTACTTCATACCAAATAAAAATTAATTTGAGGGGCTTCCCTGGTGGCGCAGTGGTTGGGAGTCCGCCTGCCGATGCAGGGGGCACGGGTTTGTGCCCCGGTCTGGGAGGATCCCATGTGCCGCGAAGTGCCTGGGCCCGTGGGCTGTGGCCACTGGGCCTGCGCATCCGGGGCCTGTGCTCCGCGACGGGAGAGGCCACGGCAGTGAGAGGCCCGCGTTAAAAAAAGAAAAATAATAATTTGAAATAGATTACAAACTTATCATAAAAGTTAAATAATAAAGCTTTTACAAGAAAAGGTAGGGAATATCTTCCACACTTGGAAGAAGGTAAATGTTTCTTAGATGGATTTTTCTAGTAAAAAATGGATAAGATTTCAGCAGATCCTTCATTAAAGCAGTTATATAAAAGGCCAATAAGCAAATTTGCATTCTTATTAGAGAAATTCAAATTAAAAATACCCCAGTGAGATACCAGTAATATCCACCAAGATGGCTAAAACTAAAATGACCAACACCACCAAATGATGACAAAGATGTGGAGCAACTGAAACTCTCCTGTAGCGTTAGTGGGAATATAAAACAGTACAACCAGTGGTGTGCAGGAGCTAGTCTGCACTGGTTCACAAAAGCCAATCCTGCACATCTGTTCCCATGTTAGCTCTCAATGACTTCACACTGGTAGCCTGAAATTGGCCATAGTGGACTTTTGACCTCATGAAATTGACAACTTTGCACTTGCTGTTATGAGTGGTCTGCATCATCGTTGTCTTCTCCATCTCTTCCCCTTCCTCCTCCTTCTTCTTTTTGTTTCTCCTCCTTCTTATTTTTCCCTTCCCCTCCTCTTTTTGTCCTTTTCCTCCTCCTCTTCCTCCTTTTTCTCCTTTTCCTCCTCCTTGTTTATTTGTTGTTTCTGTTTTGTTTTTTTTTTCAGAGTCAATTGATAAACATTTACCAACACCCCACTGGGTACAGCAACTTTGGGATAATTTATGTCCATTTCTTATAAAATGAAATATATACCTACTCCCTGACCTAGAAATTCCACAAAAAAATTTTCTACAGGAGTGTTCATAGCAGCTTTATTCATAATAACCAAAACCTGAAAACAGCCCGAGTGTCCATTAATAGCAGAATGGAAAAACAAACTGTGGTATAATCATATATTAAATAGTTCTCAGCAAGAAAAACAAATAAACACACAGATGAATCTCAAAAACACTATGCTGAGTGGAAGAAGCCTTACACAAGAGTATATACTGTATGTTTACATTTATATAAAGTTATAGGACAGGCAAAACTAATAAGGTTTTAGAAAATACAGAACAATGGTTGCCTCTGGGGGTGGAGAGTGGGGCAGGGACTGATTGGGAAGGAGCATGAGGGTGCTTTCTGGGGCAATGGTAAAGTTCTATAACAATAGGTATTTGGGTTAAACAAGTACAAGCATTGGTCAATACTAGTGACTATACAAAAGATCTGGGTGTTTCACTCTATGTATATTACCTCAAAAGAAAACATGTAAACAAATATTGAACTCTAGCTAATGATTTACTTGGCTGAAATATTTAGATGTGTACTCATGTCTGCAACTTCAAAATAGATCACAAAAATAAGATGGATTGGTGGATGGATAGAGAGATGGATAAATGCATGGATATATGATACAGTAAATTAGTAAAATGTTAATGGTAGAATCTAGGACATGGGTATGGGTGCTCACTATAAAATCCTTTAACTTTTTTGTATGTTTGAAAATTTTCATAATAAAATGTTGGAGAATATCAGTAAAAGATAAACTGTATAGCTCTTAATGAGTGCTTACCATTGCCAGGTGCTATGCTAGATGTTTTATAAGCATTATCTAATTTAATCCTCACAACCATCCTATGTTAAATGCCATTATCATTCCCATTTTCCAAGTAATTAAACTAGGCTTAGAGAAATGAAGTTACTTGTCTGAGGTCACACAGCAAGTAATGAGAAATGACCTCAACCCAGTCTGTCTCATCTATACATTGTATAAATCTCCTCTCTGTATGGAAGAAACAGAAGGAGAAAAGCAGAACAAAAGTCAAAAAGAAGTCAACTGGTAATAAATAAGAAGTGGGAATACTTGGGCAGAGCCCCTGCTTTACCATCTTTTAAGACTAAACTACAAGCAAAACTGGCTACATAACTTGTGGAGCTTAGTGACAAATAAACGTGAAGGATTTCCTGCTCAAAAATTAAGAATTTCAAGAAGGTGACAGCAGGGCATCAAACCAAGCACAGGGCCCTTCTGAAAGCCAGCCCTGTGCAACCGTGTGGGCTGCATACCCATGAAGCGGACCCTGTGTACAAGAATAGAAAGCTTGATATCATTAGGATTACTACAAATTTCTCACATTAAATGACTCCTTCTGTGATTAAATTTTTTCCTGTCTCCCATTCCCGGAGTCAGAGTTTTTATACCCAAGGAGCAGAAAAGGCAAGCTTAAACCTTGGTGGCCATGACATCTGAATACTAAAGCTGTAGTAAGTTTCCATAAAAGACTTCTGTGCTCTTGCCAAAATTAAGGCATATTAGTCATAACAGGCACTGATCTTCCTCTCAAAGTGGTCATCAGGGACACAACTGGGAAATGTTGATGGATCATCCTGAAAAAGTAAACTGGTTTCAAAGAGGCAGCTTTGTCACTAGTGGAATGAATGGGTGATCCATCATTCCCCTCCAACTCCAAAACTGACCTGGCAGTCAGAGAATATCTCCTCCATTTATGGGGCTGCCTTTTACCATCAGGGTTTCAAAGCAAAGTGCTCATGTGTACTTTAGAAAATGGAGACTATGGCACCAATTGAGAATACTTTAAAAAGTAAAGCTCCCATACATTTCCAGGCCCCAGGACAATTCAGCAGCAGCTTGGTTACTTCCCAGCTGGGCTGTGGCTGCAATCAGTAATTCTCAGACAGACATAAAACACAGTAGTTTTGCTATGGATAATAGGTTGTTCATCCACTGAAAAGACCTATATTTTTTCATGTACTGTACAAGAAAAATGCTTCGTTTCGACTAGAATCAAAACGACAAATCCTTTTACCTCAGTTTCGTTAGCTGTCTCGGGAAGCTGAAAAATACTGTTACTAGAGAATAACCCAGAGGATTTTGAGAAGCCCCGATGGGGGAAAGGAACCTAGACATGATTGGCCTCCCTTTTTCATTCTGTACCAGACACTGCAAGGGTGATTCAAATTATTTAGAATGATCGCTCTGTAAGCTCTGATAACTCTACATTCAAAAATAATTTCCCAAATTACTACATCTAAGATTCCTCTATAAGAAAGGCCACAGGAAGAGGCAGCATAGAAATGGATTGTTTTGAGGACTTCCAGGAAGACCTTGGTTTTAAAGAGAAGAAACCGCTTAAACTGGGAATGGGGGAAATGTGCTGATTGCCTAGCAATTTCTGGGGCTGCTACCTCATGAAAGGCACTTTACGAAATACAGAAAGCCCGCATGCCTCCACAGTGACTGAGAGGCTCGGCTCCCTTCCTTCTAGCACGTGAAAAATACTGTGCATTTTCAGTAAAAAGAGATTCTCCTCTCCTTTGCAGACTTTGCTTTATCAACATACCTGGAAATACGTTCAAGAAATCCCACCTTATAGGGATGGCTGGGCTGACCTGTTGGATCAAAGTCTCCTATGCTGTGGTAGGAGCTAAGAACAAGGATAGGTAAAATCAGCATGGTTTTTCTTTTCTTTTTTTTTAACATCTTTATTGGAGTATAATTGCTTTACAATGGTGTGTTAGTTTCTGCTGTATAACAAAGTGAATCAGCTATACATATACATATATCCCCATATCCCCTCCCTCTTGCATCTCCCTCACACCCTCCCTATCCCACCCCTCTAGGTGGTCACAAAGCACTGAGCTGATCTCCCTGTGCTATGCGGCTTCTTCCCACTAGCTATCTATTTTACATTTGGTAGTGTATATATGTCCATACCACTCCCAGCTTACCCTATCCCCTCCCTGTGCCCTCAGTCTATATCTGTGTCTTTATTCCTGTCCTGCCCCTAGGTTCTTCAGAACCTTTTTTTTTTTCTTTTAGATTCCATATATATGTGTTAGCATACGGTATCTGTTTTTCTCTTTCTGACTGACTTCACTCTGTATGACAGACTCTAGGTCCATCCACCTCACTATAAATAACTCAGTTCCATTTCTTTTTATGGCTGAGTAATATTCCATTGTATATATGTGCCATATCTTCTTTATCCATTCATCTGTTGATGGACACTTAGGTTGCTTCCATGTCCTGGCTATTGTAAATAGAGCTGCAGTGAACATTGTGGTACATGACTATTTTGAATTATGGTTTTCTCAGGGTATATGCCCAGTAGTGGGATTGCTGGGTCGTATAGTAGTTCTATTTTTAGTTTTTAAGGACCCTCCATACTGTTCTCCACAGTGGCCGTATCAATTTACATTCCCACCAACAGTGCAAGAGGGTTCCCTTTTCTCCACACCCTCTCCAGCATTTATTGTTTGTAGATTTTTTGATGATGGCCATTCTGACTGATGTGAGGTGATACCTCATTGTAGTTTTGATTTTCAGCATGGGTTGGTTGGTTTGTTTGTTTGCAGTACGCAGGCCTCTCACTGTTGTGGCCTCTCCCTGTTGCGGAGCACAGGTCCTGGACGCGCAGGCTCAGCGGCCATGGCTCACGGGCCCAGCCGCTCCGCAGCATGTGGGATCTTCCCGGACCGGGGCACGAACCCGTGTCCCCTGCATCGGCAGGCGGACTCTCAAACACTGCACCACCAGGGAAGCCCTCAGCATGGGCTTTTAATTTGAACTCGCCAGCATTAGGGCAACTGCATCCAACAAAGCAAATCACTAGAATGAAGACTTGGGGAGGGTATCCTGCCAGGCGTGTGTGCAGCACAGATCAATGCACACCAGCCATGGAGTGCAATGCTAAGAAGGTGGCTGGAGACATACGTGTGTATTTATAGCTTCAAGTACCTCCAAGCACTGCCAACCTCCCGCTCAAATAAAGTGAACAAATGGATAATTTACCAGGACTGGAGATGTAATAGCTAATGTGTCTGACTACAGGTAAACCAATTGTTCACTACTCCTGTTTTTAGTCAATCAGTGATGTCTTTGGAAAACATTCATCTTTTTTTTTTTAATTTACTTATATTACTGTTGTCAACTAACCTGAGCTGGGAGGCAGTGAGAATAGGAACATTTTACCAGGATGGGGAGGTATCTTTTTTTAAAATAAATATGTTGACATGAAGTCCATATTTCTAATATTTTAAACATATTCACCATATGCACCTCCCAGTGTCTCTCCAAAGTGCTAAATTAGGGAGAGGATAAGCTTTGAGATCAAGTGAAACTGGCTTGAATCCTGCCTCCATCAGTTAGGAGTTAGTTGTAAGATTCAGAGCAAGTACTTAATGGTTCCAAACCTTGGTTATCCTCTTTTGTAAACTGGAGGAGATGATACTACCTCACTGGTGTGTTGTGAAGGTTAAACAAGATAATGCACGTAAGACACCTAGCACAGGTGTGGAACAAACTTCTTGGGTTCCTTTTCACTCTCCCCCCTTCCCCTCACCAAGTCACCATGGAATTTGCTGTGGAATTGCCATTGTCCTACCCCCTTTGCAGGTTCAGGATTGCCTGAAGGTGGCTAGAGCAACTTTAACAATCTCAACTCATTCTGCTTGTTCGTAGTTACAGTGAATAATAAGGGAACTATGTTCAATATCCTGTGATAAAACATCATGGAAAAGAATACGAAAAAGAATGTGTATATATGTATAACTGAATCACTTTGCTGTACAGCAGAAATTAACACAACATTGTAAATCAACTATACTTCAATAAAAATAACAAGAATAAATATATATGATGTGTTCATCATGCTGGAGAGTTTTTTGCATTGGAAAATCATATCAGCAGCTTTGCATACCAAAAGGTTTAAATATGAGCCTCAAAAGAAATAAATAAAGCTTGATCACTCAGCTAAAGATTCAGCATTTCATACTTTCAGTCTCACTGAAGAAACTACAATTGCCTTTGACCAACGTTTCATCCATACTTATGTCTAACAGATATTGGTAAATTTGCAAGATTCTCCCTCAGAAATAGTGAAGCGCTCAGGTCTGGGGGCCAGTGCACCTAGCCAGTCCACTTAGCAACTGTGTGAACTTGACAGGCCTTGGTTTCCACAATTTTAAATGAGGACAACAATAGCACCTTATCAAGATGTTGTTAGGCTTATGTAAGCTTATGATATAAAGCACACAGATAGTGCCTGAGACACAGTAAGAGCTCAAGTAGTAATTTTTCCAGTCTAACTAACACATCAGCTGAGATTCTTTCTGGGGACAAGCACATTTGACTGCTCTCTTCAAATAGAATATGGTCACCATTTTCCCCAGAAAGTCAATTTCTCTATCTATGGCTCTACATATCTCTAGAAGGATAGAATTAGGAAACCTGGAGGGGAAAGTAGAACTGACAGATCTGCTCTGACTAGGGCCTGAAAGGCACACCCCAAACATACACACACACACACACACACACACACAGAGACACACACACATTTAGACCAACCGCCTCCTCATAGAGACAAAGAACCTGAGGACAGAGAGATTAAGTGACCAATTCAAAATACATCTGTTCTCAACTTAAAGAGAAAAAATAAGACTATAGAGTACTTAAAATGGCCCCTTTAATAATGATGATTTCCAAAACCAAGTTAAGTGACCAAATTCTAAAAGGTATCTTCTGATTTTTACATCAAAGTCAGGTGACTTAGAGCTGAACTTCTCAATCTTCAATTATACATAGGAATCACCTGCATTAAATGCAGATTCAGATTTAGGAGGCTGGGTGGGCCTTGAGATCCTGCATTTCTAGAGCTCAGGGTGATGTCAGTGCTGCTGGTGGGCAGACCATGCTTTGAGGAGCGAGGATTCAGAGACCCGCTCTAATACAGTCTGTTCCTCACACTGTTGATCTGTTAATCACACTGGCAAATTTCTCTTTCCTAAGCGAAAACAACCGAATCTCCAAAGAAAACTGTCCGGTACAAATCTGTGGCTAGAAGAATTGCTTACTTTGGGCTTTCAAATCTCTATGGCAACCAGCTCAGTTGGTAAGCATATGCTGCTAATGGCGGTCTAGAGCTCGAACTTGACTTCACCAGCCATTAACCATCATAGTTCAGTTTTTAAAATACTGATTGAATGACTCCCCTGTGTGCAACACCATTCTAGGAACTCAGGATACAAGCAGTGATCAAAACCAAGTCCTACAAAAAACACAAAGTCCTTGTTCTCACAGAGCTTACATTCTAGTGAAGGAGGCAATAAACAAGTAACCAAGTAAATAAATAGCATGTCAAGGGGTGATGACACTACAGAGAAACACAACAGAGAGCAAAAGAGATGAGTGCCGTGGTGGGGTATTTACTTCACAAAAGGTGGTCAGGAAAGGCCTCAGTGAGCAGACATGTGTACAGAAACCTTAAGGAAATGAGGGATGGAGATATGTGGGAAGTGGGAAGAGTTCAACACAGAGGAAACAGCAAGTTCAAAAACGGAGACTGGAAACAGGAAAGCCAGGGTCCTGAAAAGAGCAAGAGACAGAGCAGGAAATGAGGTAACATTTTGAGTTGTGCTGAAGTATTACTCTGAGTTAAAAATCATGCCAAAGTAAAAATAGGAACAAAACAATACACTAATAATTTTCTAACTTATGATGACAATGAATTTTCGCCAAGGGGAACACATATTATCAGTGGGCTTCAGGTAGAACTCACTGGTGGGCCACCCTCTCTACTGGAAAAACAGGTAAATCAGTGGTACAAGACAGAAAGTAATAAGGTCTTTAACATGAAAATGATAATTCCAAATAGTTAAGTAATTACTGAGGTGCTTTGGAGTATGGGAAAGTGAGTGCTTTTGTCATTTGATGAATGGGGTATCACAAATTACTTTGTCAAAATTAACCCTCCTGGGGGAGGAGCTTCAAGATGGTGTAAGAGTAAGACGTGGAGATCATCTTACTCCCCACAAATACATCAGAAATACATCTACATGTGGAACAACTCCTACAGAACACCTACTGAACGCTGGCAGAAGACCTCAGACCTCCCAAAAGGCAAGAAACCCCCCACATACCTGGGTAGGGCAAAAGAAAAAAGAATAAACAGATACAAAAGAATAGGGACGGGACCTGCACCAGTGGGAGGCAGCTGTGAAGGAGGAAAGGTTTCCACACACTAGGAAGCCCCTTCGTGGGCAGAGACTGCAGGGGGCGGAGACTGCGGGTGCCGGGGCGGGGAACCTCCGGAGCTTCGGAGGAGAGCGCAGCCACAGGGGTGCGGAGGGCAAAGCAGAGAGATTCCCGCTTAGAGGATTAGGGCCGACCGGCACTCACCAGGCTGAGAGGCTTGTCTGCTCACCCGCCAGGGCAGGCGTGGGTGGGAGCTGAGGCTCGAGCTTCGGTCGGAGTGCTTGGAGAGGACTGGGGTTGGCAGCGTGAACACAGCCTGCAGGGGGCTAGTGCACCACGGCTAGCCGGGAGGGAGTCCCGGAAAAGTCTGGACCTGCCGAAGAGGCAAGAGACTTTTTCTTCCCTCTTTGTTTCCTGGTGTGCGAGGAGAGGGGATTAAGAGCGCAGCTTAAGGGAGCTCTAGAGACGGGCGTGAGCCGCGGCTAACAGCGCGGACCCCAGAGACAGGCATGAGACGCTAAGGCTGCTGCTGCCGCCACCAAGAAGCCTGTGTGCAAGCACAGGTCACTCTCCACACCCCCCTTCCGGGGAGGCTGTGCAAACCACCACTGCCAGGGTCCCGGGAACCAGGGACAACTTCCCAGGAAGAACACACGGCACGCCTCGGGCTGGTGCAACAGCACACCGACCTCTGCCGCCGCAGGCTCGCCCCGCATCCGCACCCCTCCCTCCCCCGGCCTGAGTGAGCCAGAGCCCCTGAATCAGCGGCTCCTTTAACCCCGTCCTGTCTGAGCGAAGAACAGACGCCCTCAGGTGACCTACAGGCAGAGACGGGGCCAAATCCAAAGCTGAACCCCAGGAGCTGTGCGAACAAAGAAGAGAAAGGGAAATCTCTCCCAGCAGCCTCAGGAGCAGTGGATTAAATCTCCACAATCAACTTGATGTACCCTGCATCTGTGGAATACCTGAATAGACAACGAATCACCCCAAATTGAGGAGGTGGACTTTTTCTCTTTTAGTGTGTATGTGTATGCTTCTGTGTGTGATTTTGTCTGTATAGCTTTGCTTTTATCATTTGTCCTAGGGTTCTTTCTGTCAGTTTTTTTTAATTACTTAAAAATTTTTTTCTTAATTATTTTTTATTTTAATAACTTTTTAATTTTATTTTATTTTATCTTCTTCTTTCTTTTTCTTCTTTCCTCCCTTTTATTCTGAGCCATGTGGAGGACATCAGGGCTGTGCCACTGAGATGAGAGAGCCAAGTACAGGACACTGGTCCACCAGAGACCACCCAGCTCCACGTAATATCAAACGGCAAAAATCTCCCAGAGATCTCCATCTCAATGCCAACACCCAGCTACACTCAACAACCAGCAAGCTACAGTGCTGGACACTCTATGCCAAACAACTAGCAAGACAGGAACACAACCCCATCCATTAGCACAGAGGCTGCCTAAAATCATAAAAAGGCCACAGACACCCCAAAACACACCACCAGACATGGACCTGCCCACCCGAAAGACAAGATCCAGCCTCATCCACCAGAACACAGGCTCTAGTCCCCTCCACCAGAAAGCCTACACAACCCACTGAACCAACCTTAGCCACTGGAGACAGATGCCATAAACAACGGGAATTATGAACTTGCAGCCTGCGAAAAGGAAACCCTAAACCCAGTAAGTTAAACAAAATGAGAAGACACAGAAACACACATCAAATGAAGGACCAGGCAAAAACCCACCAGACCTAACAAATGAAGAGGAAATAGGCAGTCTACCTAAAAAAGAATTCAGAAAAATGATAGTAAAGATGATCCAAAATCTTGGAAATAGAATAGACAAAATGCAAGAAACATTTAACAAGGACCTAGAAGAACTAAAGATGACTGGTTCTTTGAGAAGATAAACAAAATTGATGAACCATTAGCCAGACTTATCAAGAAAAAAAGGGAGGAGACTGAAATCAATAGAATTAGAAATGAAAAAGGAGAAGTAACAACTGACACTGCAGAAATACAAAGGATCATAAGAGATTACTACAAGCAACTGTATGCCAATAAAATGGACAACCTGGGAGAAATGGACAAATTCTTAGAAAAGCATAACCTTCTAAGACTGGACCAGGAAGAAATACAAAATATAAACAGACCAATCACAAAACTGAAATTGAGACTGTGATTTAAAATGTTCCAACAAACAAAAGTCCAGGACCAGATGGCTTCACAGGTGAATTCTATCAAACATTTAAAGAAGAGCTAACACCTATCCTTCTCAATGTCTTCCAAAATATAGCAGAGGGAGGAACACTCCCAAACTCATTCTATGAGGCCACCATCACCCTGATACCAAAAGCAGACAAAGATGTCACAAACAAAGAATACTAGAGGCCAAAACCACTGATGAACATAGAGCAAAAATCCTCAACAAAATACTAGCAAACAGAATCCAACAGCTCACTAAAAGGACCATACATTATGATCAAGTGGGGTTTATCCCAGGAATGCAAGGCTTCTTCAATATACGCAAATCAATCAACGTGATACACCATATTAACAAATTGAAGGAGAAAATCCATATGAGCATCTCAATAGATGCAGAGAAAGCTTTTGACAAAATTCAACACCCAGTTATGATAAAAACCCAGCAGAAAGTAGGCATAGAGGGAAATTTCCTCTACATAATAAAGGCCATATATGACAAACCCACAGCCAACATCGTCCTCAATGGTGAAAAACTGAAAGCATTTCCACTAAGATCAGGAAGAAGACAATGTTGTGCACTCTCACGACTCTTATTCAACATAGTTTTGGAAGTTTTAGCCACAGCAATCAGAGAAGAAAAGGAAATAAAAGGAATCCAAATTGGAAAAGAAGAAGTAAAGATGTCACTGTTTGCAGATGACATGGTACTATACATAGTGAATCCTAAAGATGCTACCAGAAAACTACTAGAGCTAATCAATGAATTAGGTAAAGTAGCAGAATACAAAATTAATGCACAGAAATCTCTTGACTTCCTATTCACTAATGATGAAAAATCTGAAAGTGAAATCAAGAAAACACTCCCATTTACCACTGCAACAAAAAGAATAAAATATCTAGGAATAAACCTACCTAAGGAGACAAAAGACCTGTACTACCATACGACCCAGCAATCCCACTACTGGGCATATACCCTGAGAAAACCATAATTCAAAAAGAGCCATGTACCAAAATGTTCATTGCAGCTCTATTTACGATAGCCAGGACATGGAAGCAACTGAAGTGTCCATCAACAGGTGAATGGATAAAGAAGATGTGGCACATATATAAAATGGAATATTAGTTAGCCATACAAAGGAATGGAACTGGGTTATTTGTAGTGAGGTTGATGGACCTAGAGACTGTCATACAGAGTGAAGTAATTCCAAAAAAGAAAAACAGATACCACATGCTAACACATATATATGGAATCTAAAAGAGAGAAAAATGGTCATGAAGAACCTAGGGGCAAGATGGGAGTAAAGATGCATACCTACTAGAGAGTGGACTTGAGGATATGGGGAGGGGGAAGGGTAAGCTGGGACAAAGTGAGAGAGTGGCATGGACATATATACACTACCAAACGTAAAATAGATAGCTAGTGGGAAGCAGCCGCATAGCACAGGGAGATCAGTTCAGGGCACTGTGACCGACCACCTAGAGGGGTGGGATAGGGAAGGTGGGAGGGTGGGAGATGCAAGAGGGAAGAGATATGGGAACATATGTATATGTATAACTGATTCACTTTGTTATAAAGCATAAACTAACACACCATTGTAAAGCAGTTATACTCCAATAAAGATGTTTTTTTAAAAAAAATTATCCCTCCTGATAGATACACCTGCATAAATGCATACCCATCCAAACGCGCAACTAGAAGATTCTGAACAGAAAGATGCCACAGAGCCAGGGCTTCCGCCGTCAGTTCTAATAAACGTGGATGCATCCCTGAGTGAGCATTCAGATATTCATACTGGTGAGATCACATATTCAAATATGTAGACCGTGGCTCCTGGTATCCATGTTATCCCGGGGAGACTCAAATGTCAGCGAGGCAGGTACACCACAAATCACAAATGTATGAGAAACCAGCATGCCCCACTTTTGCATTGTGCTGATATACTCTGCAGGGAATACACTACAACAGCAAGAGGGAGTCAGGGAGAGGGGAAGGAGCCCTGGGGCCCCTGGCAGGGCAATAGCTACAGCCGGCCATAGTTACAGCAAGCTCTGTGTTCCACCTCAATCATGTGAACCTGAGCTTGAATCCGGGAACCAACCCACCACTGATCAGGCATTCTCCATAGCCAGCTCCTCTCCTCTGCATGTATACTCATAGATGCTCAGGGCTCTCCCATCTTAAGAACAAACAAGCAAATCTTCCTTACATGGTTTCCCATCACAATTAAAATCCAACCCAAATTCCTTCTCATGGCCTACAAAGCCTACTTAACCTGAACCCGAAGTCTGTCCAACCTTCTCCCACGGTCACTCCATTCTAGCCACACTAGCCTCAAGGAACACACCAAGAACATTCTTTCCTCAGGCCCTTTGCAAGAGCTGTTCCAACACCCAGTAAAGCTCCAGCAAACATCCACATGGCTCATCCCTTTGCTTCATTCAGGTCTCTAATCAAATGTCACCTCTTCAGCGAGGCCTTACTTGCCTCGCGCATCTAGAATAGCACCAATGGGACTTGATCACCTCCCCTCCATCACCATTCTTCATAGTGCTGGCACTGTTCACAAGATATAAGTCATCTGTTGAGTGCCTTCTCTCCACTAGAGTGTAGCTGAATGCTGTTCTCTTTGGTTCACCATTGCATCCTTAGGATCTAGAAAGATCAGGCACTGATTAGGTGCTCAAGAAGTATCTGCTGAGTGAACAAATGAATGAATAAATTTAATTCCTTGATATATATTCAAGTAGCTGTACTGGCTTTTTGTTTACGTTTTATCGAAATAGTGACTGTTGGTATACGTTTATTTTCCAGGGATACACTTCATGATTAAGTGATACATTTTTCAAGCTAAAAAGTGAGAAAACAAAAAGGTGATACAGATATTAGTGCACAAAACAATGGACTAGAGGAAAGGGGAGGGAACAGAGCAGAACCAGCTCCCCCAGGAACATGGCAAGGATAGATACTCCTAAAAGATGGACGAAATGAACAATCTAAGAGGACCAGGCAAATAAATACCATGGTTTCAAAAGTGTTTTCCAAGTTGCATAAATAACAACTTAGCAATAGAAGGTGCTCAAGGAGTGCTGGATAAAGAGGCTAATGATAGTGTAGCATAGGAATTAATTGGTGAATCTTGAAAACCTGCATATCCCAGAACGGAAATCCAAATAATTTTTTTTCACAAAGAAGATGACATTACAAATACAATTTTAATGACCAATGGCTGCATATTCTTAACATCGTGATTTTTTAAGAGGACCCCATGTTCCAGTTCTAGGTGACAACTTTTATTTATTCAATCACAAGCTATTACATGGGTCATAAACTTAAATGCCCCCAGGAGTCAGGCAGGCGGTATAAATGAGGGAAGCCTGGCTGGGGCTGCCTGGAGCCAGCTTGCCATACGCCTCTCATTGGCAGAGCAGCTACTCTGCTCCAGCCAGAAAGAGCACCCATGTTGTTAGGAAACCTGGGTTTTCTGGTAAGATTTTTTGATTTTTATTTTTGGCAATGAATTCAAACATTTTGTAAAAGCCACGCAAAGAAAACACATTTACAGTGCCTTCAGTTTGCAATAAATTATTTAAATATGAAGCCCACTGAATAACAGAAGTGATACATCTTTTAATTATCTGACCAAATTCCATAAAAATATTTACTATTTACATAAACCCAGGTCTTTGCTAGTTATAAATGAGGAGAATGTTGAAGGAGATCTGAGACACTCAAGGCATAAGAAAGCAGCTCAGGCTTTATAAATGGGAGATTAATGATAAGATGATTTCATTTTTACCCATAGACTCTTAAGGTCTCAATTACATTTGTATGGCTAATAATTCAGTTATCAGGTACTCATTAAATAACCACAAGTTTCTGACCAACATATGAAATACTTAAAAAGCAAGTAAAGATTTAGTTAGCATACTTATTATCTAATCTATTAGTTTAACTAAAAAACAAGCCGACAACTAACATATAAAACGAACTCCATTCGTACTTGTGGTTTCACTATTTGCAAGTGACCCCTACAGGGCCCCGACATACCGGTCAGCTCGTTGACGATGAACTTGGTGAGTGAACCCAGCAATAGCCTAGCATGCACGTCACACTGCAGTTTTATTGTTCTCTATGCATAATCACACCCGGAAAAAGCGTTACAAGGTGTCTAAAAGAGATTCATTTAATTCTTCAGTCATACTTTACTGCCCTGTGATCAAATTTAAATATTACCTGAGTAATAGCATATTGTGAGATTCACAAAAGTATTGATATGTTTCCTTGATTGATGCCAAGGCGTACCTACCCTGTTTATACCCAGTGAAAGCAGCCTTCACCTTCATGGAGACCCCCAGTGCCAGGCGGCTTCCTCCCCTCCCAGCTCTCGGTCTCCACCTGGCTTCACCATCTCAACGTGTATTTGAGTCCTGGCTCCCGCCCTCCTCCCTCCCCACCTCACGCCGTACCCCTCCCACCGAACCTATTCTCCCACTCATCAAGCCTGACAACACTCAGCCACCTCTTTCTTGACTTCCTAGCTCAACCTGTGGGTCTGGTGGGATACTGTATCCATTTAGGTCCAGTTGCGGACAACATACACTGCCATACCTGGTGTAAGCAAAAAATATATTTTACTGCTGGGTTTTAGGTGCTTTACACAATCATTAAAGGAGACAAAGGAACAGAGTAAGTCAAGCTTCCAAGAAGAGCTCCCATGATCATTCAGCCTCTGTTGTGATCTAAAAAAGCTCCTGCATCCTGGCTGAAACAGCCCATCAGGGAGCTGCTGATGGAAGCAAGCCTCCTCCACCAGGATGGAGACAGCCCTGCGGCTGCAGAAGCCAATGAATCAGGAAAGTAGGACCTCACACCTTGCCTCCTGCTCTTTTTATACATCAGGTCTCTTAATAGTGGCCCCATAGGAGGAATCCAAATCATGCTGGGAAGAGACTCTCAGAAGGTTTTTAACCTTCCAGCCCCTCCTTTAGTGTAGCGTGTACTAGAGGGAGCTTGGGATAGAGGTCCAGCATAGCAGTGCACAGCAGAGTACCGCAGAATGCCTGCCAGGGATTACACCTATGTGCTGCTGCTGTTTCTTGTAATTCCTGGGGTTTTTATGTTTGTTTGGTTGTTTTTTCTTTATTTTGTGTGGGTCTTTTGTTGTTGTTTGTTTGATTATTTGTTTCTCCATGAGAACCCTTGAAACTCTGAAAAGAAAATCAGAGTAGTCACCAGCAGAAAAACAGGCAGTTAGCACTGAGGTCTGGTATTGGACATGTAATGAATGTTAATAGGTCAAAGAAGAGAAGGGTTAGGGATCACTTGAAGACCCTCCTTGCAGTATCTTCCCTTTGATAAGGGGGGCAAGTGGAATGTTCTATTCCCTGAGATGGGATATAGTAAACCCTTTATGTCTAAGGGTCAAAGAATTGGAGGTGCCAGACTGTCTGGGAAAGAAGGGGGACTTTGGGTGGTGGATTCCTAGCCCTAAGGCAAGAAATGGCAAACTCAAGGAAGCTGCTACTTTGAGGTCAGCACTCACCATCCTACCCACAGCAAGAGGAGCCATGCATCAATTCCTGATGGGGAAGGGGCTGATGAGACTCATCGCATCAGAAGACAGGGATCAGTACTGATGTCCCATAACCTCAAAAGTGTCTACACCCATACTAGGGAATGGCACTCAGGTGCACAGTAAGCTGAGGGAAGAGGAAAGTGGACACTCTTATTTAAGTGGTGAAATTCACATAATTATGCTAATTGAGACCAAGGTATCTACTCTATTCCTGGTTCCACGGTGGCCCTAAAATTTTCCCAGTATATTTCCTAGAAGATTCTTCAGAGAACTTCCCTGGAATGATTTCTATTCCCCTTAAAACCTTGTTCCCCTACTACTGACGCTGTCTTCTCTTAACAAAGCCTTTCTCAGATGAACTACTGCAACTTCCCTTGCCTCTTCTTCTCCCACCTTCTTTGGGGAAGAAGTTTCCTACACCTTTTCAAGTTAGTGCCAGTCTCCCTCCCCTTCTACATCTTATAGAGCATGGGTCAGGGCCTGTTTTTATAAGCCAAGTTTTACTGGAATACAGCCTTTCTTTGACCTATTGTATGTGGCTGCTCTCACACTGTGATGGCAGAGCTGGGTAACAGAGAACATCTGGCCCACAAAGTCTAAAATATTTTCTATTCAGGCCTTTACAGAAAAGTGTGCTAATCCCTATTCTGGAGGATCTATCCCTTTCTACCTTCTGAAATTTCCTCTTATTAATATCCCCCTTCTCTCTGTTACCTTCAAACTCTCAATTTCTATGGTTTCCTTCCCGTCAACCTATCACATTTATGTCATCATTCAATCCCTCCTCAACAAACCCCAATTGAGCACCTACAAAGTGCCAGGGATGGGGGATACAAATACTAATAAAACACAGTCCCTGCCTTCAAACTGTTTATGGTCTGGAAAGGGAAGGCAAACATGTAAGCAGCTAAGTTTTCTCTAGTTAAGTTTTCTGTAGTATTTCGGAAGCCAAGAAGAAAGTTCAAGCAATGCTCATCGCTACTTGGGGAATTTAGGGGGGTCAAATATATCAAAGAAGTCCAGAAGAGCATACAAATAACAAATAGTTCATAGGGGTGGTGACACTTACACAAATCTTCACCATCCCACCTTCCCTTAACCATCCTTCATCCTCTCTCTACCATACCACACTTTCCCTTTCTCTTTATCACTAATATTCTTGACCTACTCTGTCATTCTTTGCAGCCTGGTTCCATAGCACCACCTCACTGCAACTGCTCCCTCAGAGGTCACCAGGGCCCGTGACTGACCTGTTTGCAGCCATACCTCAATTCTCATCTCACTCACCCTCCACACAGTATTTGACCGTCGCCCACTCTTATGCTCACTCTGCTGCCTAAAAGCCTTCCATGGCGCCACCTGTCTGAGTTTCAAGTCCCCTAGACTCTCTTACAAAGCTCACAATCTCTAGGTGCCTTCTTGCCCACAGAACACTTGTCAGATCCACAAGTATATCCCACTGTGTTGTATCTCCTCACCTCTTCATGCTTCGCCCCCTGTCTGCGGTGGTCTTCACTACATTTTCCCATCCTCCAAACTCCTAATTATTCTTCAAAACCTAGTTCAACTGCCATTCCCACTGTGAAAGGATCCCATGGTGACTTGGTCAGCTCTTCCCTCCTCCTTTCTCTCTACTCTCAGAGCACTTGGTAGAAGCTCTGCGGAGGGTTCTGGACTCCAAGTACTTGCTCCCATGTACGGTCCCCTCATTTCACTGTGTATGCGAATCATTTAATCCTCTTTAAATCCCAAGTATTTGGACTAAATCCACATAAAGCTATACTATATAAATGACTAGGGTAGCAGCCAAGCTTGGCAGTTCCAACCAGGAAAAAAACCCTCTAAATTCCTAAATATATCAAGACAAGTTATTTCTCAGGCACACATCTCTTAAAATTCAGTAAACTTTCAGAATATGCAAATGACAGTAAAACTTCCCTCCAGCACATTAGAGTGACAGTTACAAGAAAATGACATGAAATGGCTCCCTAAGGAACCATCTCAAGGTAGCATTAAACACTCAGGCTTGTCACTCGGAAGGGCACCAACTAAGTCATATTTTTTTCAGCTTTTATAACAAAGATGGCACAGTTATCAGCATATTTCCATTATCATCTCTGTCTTTAGAACTATGGGCAGAAAAGTATTTACTGTGAATGTTAAGTATGTGACAGTAGAGGACTAATGGGTTTGGGGCAAATAAGTACGAGAGATGTGGATTTATGTTCCGGTAGGGCTCCAGCTTCTCCAGGATAGCAATGGAGATGCTCCATCCTTGAGTTTTCCCTGTGAGCACCAGCCCTATCCCAGTTCTGGAATACAGAATGAGTCACTTGTCCAAGCTCTAGTCAGTGTCTGTCCCAGATGCTGGCACTCATCAGAGCTTTTGGAGCCTATGAGAACCCTGAGGCAGGAGGAAGAAGGCAGGACACTTCCCCACAATTAATATTCTTGGAGAACATACGCACGAGTACATAGTAAAGTAGGGAAGTTGAACAGTCATGTCACTCTGCACACTTTCAGTAACAACTCTGGGTCAAATTAAGGCCCAAGCAAAGCCCATTGCCGATTCTGTGGGGACAGAAAAGCATTCATCATCTCCTGTAAAAAATTTTCCACTTTCTGGTTCCTGCATGTATTCAGCTAGTCAAGTGTCAGCACAGAGCCTGGAACTCATATGCTTTGTGGCTTTCACTGTGACAACCGCATTTCCAAGCCTGTCGTTGCAGGCAAGACATTTGTTATTGTCTTGTTGGCTGAGGGTAAAACAAATACCCATTTAGATCACAACAGATAAAGGCTTCCTCTGAATTAATCACACATGGGAGGCCAGAAAACACAGTTCTGTCAGGGAAATTGAATCTCACAGTGGTAAACCCACCCACAAAGAAAAGGGAACAGCTTGAAATAAAGGGAAATGTTACAGTATTTACAGTAGCCTTGAAGTGGGAGCTCTTGTGAAACAAGTCTCCAAAAAAGGCATCAAACAGGTAAAGGTGAGAACGCCTAAATGTGAATGACCTCAGAAGGTCAGGTTTCCAGGGAATCCCCTTCACCCCCAGTCACTAAGATCATACCGATTACAGACTCTTTGCAATTCATTTTAAAACGCACTTTTTTCAGGCCCACTGTGTGCTTGGAGCAGAAGGTCATGAAACCCACTTCCATACCCTCCCGGCAGCGGAGAGAGGCAGCATAAGCCCTCTCAGTGAAAGCCCCTCACCACAGACGCCAGAAATAGACTTTTTCCCTTTTCTTCCAACACATGAATTTGGAAGGTACATTTTTGTTGTTCAGAGCAGAACTGGATGCGTTAGACTATGTTTGGTGGGGCGTGGGAGGGAGGGAGAAAACAGACTCTGTAAAAAGTCAATTCTTTATAAAGATTTACTATATGACACCAGTACTGGCCATTGATAGTGGAAGGTAAGCATAACAATCCATTATGAAACAAACTCGCTGTTAGCTGGGCAAGTATATTGAGAGAATCCAGAAGAATGCACAAAGAGCCCCCTACTTCAAGTTGGAATCATATTGCCTAATGACACTGAGTTTTCCCGGAGGTAAAAAGGAAGGAAACCCCTTATTTTGATGTCTCTGGGGACTGCAGCATATGACAATCCATAAGGAGAAAAGCCCTCTCCGGTGGGTCCTCTTCCCTTCCTTTTGCCTTCTCTCCTTCCCCTTCTCTTCCATTCTTTTTCCTTCTCTACTCTCACAGGTCCAGTTCCTCAGGACACAGACTCTGAGATGCAGAGTGCTGTGCAGGAACCTTCCTGGGAACTGCGTTGGGAACCACGGTTGTGAAGGGGTGAGAGAGCAGAACTCAGCAGAAGGAGAAGTTGAACTCAGTTGTCACCCCACCAGGAACCGCAAAGCTGGGATGGCCCTCAGAGATGCCCACCATGGGTCTTAGTGCCTCCTCGACTGGGGGGATTTGTAACCTAGGACGAGGCAGCTCCCTTCAACCAAAGACAGTTTCTGGGAGAGGACTCAGCCAGGAGCCTCAGCAGCCGACACACTCCCGGCAGCTGGGGAATGAGTAATTCAGTCCTGAAAGGGAGAACCAGGGGGTCAGATGCCGCCCCTTCCTCTCTTTACCCTTCCCTTCTCTTCTCTTCCCATGGCCCTGAGTCCTTACACGCCTTTGTTCTCCTTTCCCCAGGGTCCTGCTTCTTATTCTCTTTGTTCCGTGGGACAAGTCCGTAATAATTCCATTCCATCTACCTCCACTATGTTGGGGTGGTATCTACAAGCCAATCAGCCTTTCACACTGACAGAACACACCCACTCTTAGCAGATCTGCAGTAAATTTTCAAGAGAAAGTTCTCCTTTTTATCTAAAGTTCACACTACCAAACAGGTACCACATGTTACCCTAACCTCAGTATGTGCCATGGCCCCAGTAGGATGTCTTAATTTAAAAGTCTCTACCTATTCTTCTACCTTCATACATAAGAGTACGTGGTCTCCTTGGGTTGCCCTAGTTTTGTATGTGCTGTGATCATGGTTGATGAAAAATAAATGTTAACCCAAGAAATATCTTAATTGAACTGGAACATGTAAAGTAACAATATTATAATAGCTCTCCTATATAAGCAAATGCTCATCAGCACTATTGCTCGCTACTTCAAATACTTGTGCCGTTCAATATTTACAACAACCTTACAGGACCCCCATTTTCAAGGAAGGAACTGACACCTGGAGAGGCTCTGAACTTGCCTAAGAGCACACAGCTAGGAAGTGCTGAAAGCCAGATGTGGCAGAGATAACCAACTGTCCACTAAAATCCATACTGCTCCATGATGTTGAGTGTCTCTCTGAGGAAGCTGCCCAGCCAGGGACCACATGTTCCTGCCCGCCTTGTTCCTAGACAGGGTCACGTGGATAGTTCTAGTAAAAAGAAAGTAGGCAGAAGTAGTATGTGTCACTTGTACCCTCCTCATGTTCTCTTCCCTGTCTGCCTACCATATGCAGTGGGCTTTCAAGCCCCAGTGGAAAGCAGAGCCATGACATGGAAAGAGGCCAGTCCCTGAATCACCAAGTAGAGGAAAGCCACCCATCAACGTTAGACTATCATGAGTGATAACTACAGTTTTGTTGCACCAAACTGAAATTGAGGGGCTTACTTGTCACGGCAGCTAGCACTACCCTAATTAGCACAGGAGGTGAAAGCTATACTTGCTCTTACATATTCACTTATCCATTCAACTAAATGAATGGTAGAGGTCATTTGAGTAACCTCTACCAGTTAGGTATATACTTGACACTGGGATTCACATGACATGGTCTCTTCCTTCTAGGAGCTCATGTTACAGCAAGGAAGAGAGATTATTCACACCATGGAAATACTGAGGGGGAAAGACTGGCTCTGCCTGGCCTCATTTATGGAGTTTCTCCCCTGGGGAGGCACTGATATTTACATGGCAATCTTATTTTTACTTACGTTTTTCAAATTTATAACATTAATACAAATTCTTTCCATATGGATACTCTGATACAGAGACCTGTTCTGAAAAAAAAAAAAAAATCCCTGAAACCAATTAGGGAAGGGGAAGTTGTTAGAATTTAAAATCAGATAATATATTCAGTGATTACTAATAACTCTCCTAAAAATAATTTTTTGGGGTATTTGGCACTTCTGTCCTCTGCCTTTGAAAACTAGTTAGTACAATGGATAGATTAAGAAATACAGGGACTTCCCTGGCAGTCCAGTGGTTAAGACTCTGTGCTTCCACTGCAGGGGGCATGGGTTCGATCCCTGGCTGGGTAACTAAGATCCCGCATGCCGCATGGCACAGCCAAAATAAATAAATAAATAAACAAACTATAACTTCGATTTCTTAAAAAAAAAAAAAAAAAAAGAAATACAATAAGTATAGGTGCAAGAAAAAGTGGCTTTTTCTTTCTCAGTCTCCCTTTAAATTATGCTTTCTGGTGAGAGGAAAAAAACCAAGCAGAGCAAGAGAGATCAAAGAAATGTATATCTACACACACATACCTCACTCCCTCTACCAATACATCATGACCCCCAACTTCTAGGCTGGCTCAGAACCTTCCCTTTCCTGTTCTAATTCTGTGTTTCCGTTGGTAGAAAACCCTTTTCTTGCCTTCCTGTGTCTCATCCATCTTCCATACCCACCCACCCCTCCATATCCACTCACATACCACCCTCTCCATTCCCGAAGAATTTCAGCCTGCGCTGTTTCTTTCCCTTTTCTGAGCAACTCTACGCTTACTATTTAGCTGTAATTAAGAACTTAATTGTTCTCTAAATATTCTGTTTACATATTCATCTTCCAATGAGACTGAAAACTCATTAGAGACATAAAACCCAACCTTTTTCCATGTGCCTAGCAGCGTACTGAGCACTTACATAATCAAAAAAGAAACGCCTAGTGAGTGACTGATCTTCCTGGATGATCTCCCAGGGCCTCGTGACAATAGGCCTTTTAAGCCTTGAGGAGTTATCGGCTTTAGCAAACTTTGAGCAACAGGCAACTCAGCGTGGTGCTGAGGAAAGAGCCCAGGATTATAAGCAAGTCAACCGTAGTTCCTCTTCCATTTCAACCCCGAGTGGCCCTCGGTACAGCCCTTACATAAACATCACTGAGCCTCAGTTTCCTCATCTTTAGAAAGAGAATAATAATACCTTCCTCTTGGAATCAAAACAGGTTAAGTAGAAGAAAGCCCTTCAAAAACTACTTTATGGGATTTCCTTTTGTACCACTGAATTAGTGGGTAACAGAATCCAGTCCCTCTTGTCCAAAGTAATTTAATGAGCGTCCTAATACTGACTAAGGAGGGATTCCATCTGAGATCAAGACAGCCCTCCCTTCTAAATCTATGCTTCTCACCAAAGCAGATGACTAAATAAATGAAAGATGTGATGCAGTGAATGCTGTACCCTTTGCTTTTACAACCTACTTCTACAAACTGCTGAGAAGGCACTTCTCAGTGGAACCCGGAGGGCAGTGGCGAATTGTCTGGTCACAAGCCCAAGCTCTGAACAATATGGAGAGGTGTCTGCTGTCACTGCACTGCTCATTAATTGTCCCATATAAGGCCAGTCACAGGGGGAGAGAGCGGTCTTCCAAGATGCAGCAGGAAACAGCTACGGAGTTGGGGGAGCCCAACTCCAGGGGTCTTGCTGCTCAGTCAACAAGTTCAGGCCTGGCTCGGGGGCGCAGGGCTCCTGCTGAGAGCTTTATTTTTCTGTCAGCTGTGACTCCCCCTCCTCTCATTAACGCATGTCCTGGGGTCTTCTTTTCAGAAGCCAAGGCAGCATTCTTCATCCTTCAAGACGGCTCTCCTAATTGGTGGAGGGGTGCTGGCACGTGCGCATTCAAGCAGAAGCAAATGTTTATGCAGTTCCTTTCCTCACCCCCTCTTCTCAGCGATACTCACAAGACCCCTGGGGTACAGTTTCCTTGAATGGTGTCAAGGACAGGCTGCCTCTCTTGTCCTTTGTCCAGCGTGGCTGCTTCCCTTTTTATACTCACTACCTCCATGGCTCTTCATGACCACAGAATAGGTTAGTAGCAGAGGCTCCAGGATCAGACTGCCAGGGATTGAATCCTGGTTGTGCGGAAATTTGGGCAAGTCACTTCATTCTCTGCTTCCTAACCTGTGAAACAGAGGTAATGGTATTTTCTGCATCATCTGACCACCGAGAACCTAGCTCCTGTCTCTCAGGAAGCACTTTAACATACTTCCCTCAACCTAATCCAGACATTTGACTCTGTTACTTTAAACATAATGCATCAGTTTAGATGATATCAGAATACTGAGTACTCTTCTCACAGGTTAAGACTGTACTTGGGACTGCTGTGCAAAAATGCAGGGTACTATGGACTGCCTAAAAATTCAGTTTCCTTCCACTGTATTCTAACTTTGGTGTGATCTGAAAGTATGAATTTGTATGAAAAGCAGGGAAGAAATTGCCATCCTATCAATGATGGGAAAAAAGGCTGCAATGTGATTTCCAGCCATAATCAATTGCTTTCAGTTTCCCCATCTACCCTCACAAATTTAAGAAAAAGGTATTTTTTCATGATATCAGTGTTCCAGCTTTCAACAGAAGGGGAATTTAAGAAGAAAAAAGTCTTTCCATACAACAACTAATTTAGCCCATCATTCTCCATTATAATTAAAGTGATGATTACTGGATTTTCAGTTTCAAGACGGTAGACATTTTCCAACCTCTCTCATCTTAAAAATCACCCTAATACTCAAGGAAGTAAGAATCAGAAATAGAATTCAATCTTTGATCAGTCTAGGGGACAATTTTAATTCTGAACTAAATTATAAGATGGCAGAAAGCATTAGAGAAGAAAATGACTTGCTAGAGAGAAGGAAGAATAAATCTAAGTGCTTGCAAAGGAACATAATGATGAGAGACAAGTCAAAAATACCTACAGAATCCAGACAGGCTAGGAGCACAAGTACCACAGAAGGTGGGGTAAAGCTGGGTCTGACTATTCCTCCCACACCCCTGCAGGAGAAAGTGAGGGGCCAGACTCAGAGACAAGAAGTAAAAGGGAGAGTGGAGGTGAGGCTCGCAAATGAAAACAGGGAGATTAAATGAAAGTCTGCAGACTGAACAGAGAGAAGTTGCAGAAGATTGAAAGAATCTTCTCTAGAAAAACTGAACCACCCACTGACAAAATACTACAAATTCTGACATTTGAAGGTCTCTGATGAAAAAGCTGTATCATCCTAATGACCCTACAGTGAAAGCCACCAGTCGAAAAGTCCAAGACACAGAACTTCCAATCAGCTTTCTAAAGATTCACTCAGAAATAGGAATGGACAGCCAAGAACTCTAGGCATTGGAGGAAAATCAGCAACATTAAAGTGAGACAAGCAAACAAATAATGAGAAACTAAAAGGAACTCAGAAAAAACAGAGACAATGCAGGAAGAAATGGAAAACTACAAAGACATTCTATTCAATGTCCTCAGGAGTTCTGAAGCTGTTCTCCCAGCATGCTAAGGGATATGACATCATCCCTAAGAGGCACAGTAGTTCCTTCCTCCCCTCCAAAGGGACATATTAACTCTCTATTGACAGAGGAAGAGAAATAGGCAATTTAAACATAATGTTTTAAACTACACCCATGCAATAAAAACACATTACAAAAATAAACGTTAAGAAAGAAAATTCTTTTATATATTAAAAGTATTGCTAAAATTTAAAAATAAGAAACAGTAAAAGGACAACAAGGTTAGGTCAAGGATTTCACCTAGAAAGTAGGACGAAAGGAAAAAGAGATAGAAAATAAGACAAAAAAACTTAATAAGGTTAGACGTTCAGTTCAACCAATAGGAGTGCCAGAAAGAGAACAGAGAAAGCACTGATAAAGAAGTTCTCAAAGAAAAATTTCAAGGAAACTTACCAGCACTGAAGGATATAAATTTCTTGCTTAAAAGACAGCAAAATAAATGAAAAGGAATTCATATTGAGGATAGCAGTGTGAAAGTTGAGCGTACCAGATCTAAAGAGATCTTAAAGTTTTCCAGCAAGGAGAAACCGGTCACAGGCAGACTCAGAAATAAGAAAAGCAACAGTCTTCTCAAAAGAAACATAACCTAGAAGTCAATGTAGGAATAGCTCCAAAATTCTGAAAGAAAATAATTTGCCACCAAAGATCCTAGATTTAACCAAACAATCAAGTGTAAAAGTAAATACTCTTTTTCAAATATATAAAGTCTCAGGAAATTTACCTCCCATGGCTTTTCAGGAAACTGAGGAGGAGGAAAAAATAAACTAAGAGAGAAAATGACATGAATCCTGGCACAAGAGAGAGGAGCAAAGTGAATTGGGCACAGGACGGCAATTCTGCAGCAGGAAGCAACCACTCTAGGATGGAACAGAGTCCTGAGGGCGACAGAATATATGTCTCGAAAAATAAAAATAAAAAGGAAGACAGGCTATGATTGTTCGATAGGTTTGGCTCTAAGAAAAACTTTAAGAAAGGCATCTTACAAAGCTGTTGGAGGGTATGGGAAAGAGTTGGGCCAGAAATTTGAAGGCAGTGAAGCAAATAAAACCAATGAATGAGGCAATTATTAATTTCAGGAAAACTAAAAATAAAGCAAATGTAATCATCGCCTACTATTTGTCTCAGAAAAAATATTTTCCTAGTAAAAATATTAAAAACCATGCCAAAAATTGTGAAATAACTATACTGAAAGGACACAGGAGGTGAGAAGATAGGGCATGAGACTAAAAATTCTGGCTTCGTAAAATAGGAAGTCATAGAACAAATAAAGAGTTCAGAGCAGTTAATTGCCTCTGGAGAATGGCATTGACTGAGGGAGGGAATGACTACTATTTTATATTTATATATACACATATATGTGTGTGTGTGTATATATATACACACATTTAGCATCATTTGACTTCTAAAACCAAGTGCATGTATTTGTGCATTAAATTTTAAAAATATATGTTAAGTTTAAAAAGTTGGATGAAATTACAGTGCAGTTAACACTGTGCCCTTTCTTTTTATAACTTAAATATGTCTAAAATACACTGGGGAAATAAAAACCTTTTTCATTCCTGGAACTAAGCTACACATTTGTACTAACCATTTTATTTAAAAGATTTGGTAGTAAATTATTAATCCCTCCCCCTCATCCACCCTGTGGCTCACCAATTACCAAAATACAAAGCCCTCTGCAGTCGTCTTTCTTTTTCATATCGTTATTATTCACCCATAACTGTAGGCGTTTAAAATGACTCAGTACACTGGGGGTGCCTTTATGACAGAGTATCACAATAAACACATATGAAACCTCCTTCCTCTTACTCCATTCTCCATTGCTAAAACAGGAAAGAAATGGGGACTTCTGTCTTGAACTGACTGCCTTCTGAGCCTAAGACTTTTAGCAGTGATATTCATCATTTTTATCATGCTATCATTAATTAGAATTAATTATAAACTATAAGGGCTATAATACGCAAACAAGTACGGGAGCTAGCAGTTTTCTGATATTATGAAGAACATGAAATTAGACAGGATTCTCCCCAGAATCTACCAGAGAGATAAGGGAAAAGCAGGAGTTAAATCAGGGGTTCTGAACCTCCTTTCTCCCCACCACGCCTAGGAGACAGGGCTTACTCTGCCGTGACTCGCTAGTCAGCTCCCCTCTGCCACAGGGGGGCGTGATTAGCATTTCTGCTCATGGAGGAAGAACGGTGGGTTGTGTGAAGAAATCCCCAGGTAATTCGGGCAGGCCCCTGTGTCCTGCTCCCCACCCCCCACAGGTGTGTTTCCTCCTCTCCCTTTCCCTCCCCCCTCTGCTCCTCTCAGCCAACAGAGATAACTAGTTTAGGGATCAAATTAAGAAGATGTCACCACGGGGCAAAAGATAAGGACTCAGAGCAACTGGGACGCAGTATTTATAAGTTGCCTCCATCCACCACCACCCGTTCCACATCATTTGCTGATTCTCCAAGCTTACTGCTGAGACTGTGGAATAATTTCAGATGCCGGGAATATAGCACATCAGAGACAACTTCTGACAACTCTCCCACCACTAGGGACTCCCATTTCCCTTCCCCAGGCCCATCCAAGCAGGGACTCAGCATATTTCTCCCTCACTTTTCCCCTTACCTGTTCCAAAACATACTTGTTTGAGTACTTGGGTTAATTAAAATTTTAAAAAAAGAAGGATACCCAACATTGACTGGACGCTCATTACCACTCCACATTTTATGAAATAAAATTTCACACGTGTCATTTGAGATTCTGAAGACTACAACACAACATTTTGATACCTGAAGAATATAACCAGAATATAAGGCAAAAGGGTTTCGGACTCTCAAAGTTTCATGTTCTAGCCTGAGAGGAGTCACACAGGATTTCACGGGACTTTTTCTTTTATCCCCTGGTAAACAAAGAAAGCAAAGGGACATTCGGATAGGTCTCAGGGGCCCTTCCGGTCCAACTCCCTTTCCCCCACTGCGTTCACTGCTTCAATCAGAACAGCTCTGACTGCATCAGACCATGCTGACTTCCACCGTAGGATTCATTTGAAACACATCTGAAAATGGAGGCCCCTCCAAGCTGCACCGTCTGTCAGTGCTGCGGCACAGGCTCTGAAACCCTCACTCCAACACTCTGCCTTGTCCACCCGTGCACATCCGGCGTATCGTTTCCAGTATGCTGACAACATGGTCTATACACATACCTGGAGATACCTGTCTGGTCCGAATTCCTTAAATATAATACAGGCCCTTTCAGTTTGGCCTGGTTCGGCCTTTCCTTCTTCCTCAACATTCTACCCTCTTCCATCTCCCACACGACCAGCAACACACACGCTTTATTTAGTCCCTAAACCTCTTTGTCAACCCTAGCCTTGCCATGTTCCTTCGCGTCTCAATGCCTTTGCCAATGCTGTTTTATCCACCCAGCCTGCATTCTATCTACCAAGGTCTATTTTGGAAATTTATTCACCGTTTAATGGTCTACTCAAATATCACCTCCTCACTGAAGCCTTCCCAGACTTTTCCATGAAGAATTAATTACTCTCTTTTTGGTGCTCTCTATATTTAAAATATCAATTACAAAATATAGTTCACTATTTATATCTATTCCTTGTGCTACGCAGTGAGTTCCCAAAGAATAGAAACTTAACTCATATTTGCATCCCTAACACAGAACCTGGCACGTAAGAGTTACCTGCTATTTCCTCAGTGATATGTGAATGGGACAGAAGATCAAAGGGGGCAGAAACAGTGCTTCCCGGAGCACTTCCTGAGATCAGTCCCTAGCCCAGCATCACACACAAGGAGGAATCTCACCAAAGATCTGTGAGAGTGACTATAGTAGACACACATGGGTGCCCCGACTGACATTCTTTGGGGTTCACCTCTGATTTCAGCCATGGTTGAGGTGGACAGTTGTGTGAGTTAGACATGCCTTATAGTGGCCACCTCTCCTAGGGATGATGCAACAGTGGATGTATTGGGCTGGCCAAAAAGTTCATTCGGATTTGTCCATAACATCATAAGGAAAAGGCTGAACGAACTTTTTGGCCAGCCCAATATGACGCCAGGATCCGCTAGTCCTATCATATATCACATCACCCAGAAGGACCCTGCCTAGTAGGATATTAGATTGGCCTCACGTTGGCCTAGCGATGGCACCACTCATGCCTACAACTGGCAGGGCTGGGATGCTGTTCTCCAGGGTGCATTGTGTGCACTGAAACAATAGCCACTACAGGGTGCTGTGTACCCCAAAGCTAGAAAACAAAGGTCTGGGCACCAAGGGGTGCACGCATTGGTTGGCTCTTCTCATCATCACTCCCCATAACACAATTGCTTAACTTGGACTGCTTGTTTCCACACCTCTAAACTTTGCTAGAATAGAGGTCCTGGCTCTTAGAGGGCGTCTCTCCACGGGACACTGAGCCAGAAGCTGTGACTCCACCGTATCACTCAGGCTCTTCATGCCCATGGACCACGGGCAAAGAATGGAGTTTCTATATTGGCAGAGAAACTGACTGTGATAATCTGAGGAGATAGGGTCACTACTGCATAATGGGAAAAAAGGAAATGAGGGCTTCCCTGGTGGCGCAGTGGTTGAGAGTCCACCTGCCGATGCAGGGGACACGAGTTCGTGCCCCGGTCCGGGAAGATCCCACATGCCACGGAGTGGCTGGGCCCATGAGCCATGGCCGCTGAGCCTGCGCGTCCGGAGCCTGTGCTCCTCAACGGGAGAGGCCACAACAGTGAGAGGCCCGCGTAACGCAAAAAAAAAAAAAAAAAAAAAAAAAAAAGGGAAATGAAAGTCTGGATCTCGAGGGATTCCCTGGGGCATCTCTTGGTGTTTTGTACCCACTGATCACAGGGAAAAGGCGATGGCAGCAAGTCAATCAACCCAGTCTCAGACCCCTCCAGGGTGAGGGTCTGGGTCACCTACTGACCCAACAACCTCAGAACTGAGGGTGAGGGCAGTCTAGAGGGCATAAGGGAGGATGACGGATTTTAACTGTGGCCGCAGAATCCACCGCAGCAAGGAGGACTGTGGCTTGTTACACTGCTAAATCTCTCCTTTGAGGCACGGATCAGCCTAGTCCTTGAAGAACAGTGACAGTGGAATTAATGAAGAGCATCACTGGATCAGAGCAGTGCCGAGAGCACGGCGTGGCAGACAGGACACTTCTGGTGTGCTGGGTGAACAGCGATAGGCAGGCCTTGACTCGCTTCCTGCTGACGGCAGCTCAGTGTGTGACTGAGCTCAACCCGCAGCCCCGCAGGCCCCCATGGCACACCTGTAAGTTGGCTGTTCCTCTGTCCCTGGCTCACCCTCCCCAGCCCCTCGGTCCTGCCTGCTAGGGTCGCCTCCAAAGTAAACTACCTCCTTGTTTTCAGGAATCCAGGGGAAGACTGTGATCGTGTTTAAACTGGAATCTTCAAGTTAACTTTACAAACTTACATTTCCTCTCCCCGTGCAGGCTAGCTACTCAGGGAAATAACACTTCCACAGCACTTTACTTCTTTCATATAAAGAAATAGCACACTTATGAGTGATGAGGAAGGCGATAGGGTGGTTGTTATTACCAACTCCCAGTCTTTTTCATTTTTAAACAAATAAGGAAGCTGAGGCTTGGAGAGGAGACGCGCCTTCTCCAGCACCAAAGGGTTTGTACAAGGCGGGGACAGCGTGCTCTGTGTCCTGATATTGACAGTTGATGCTGTGGGTGCCCCACACATACCTCCTTTATCAGGTCAGTTTCTCCAGTTCTCAGCTGCTGTAGGTGTTGCTGCTAAGAGCTCATAGCTACACCTCTCCCCAGAGCTTGCCCTCCTCGGACAGATATGCCTGGGAGGGTATGTACTTCTACCCAACTCTAGGGCTTCCCGCGGTGAATGACTGATAAAGACTACCAAAGCCCAGCCACCCTGTCCAAGGTAGGACTTCACTTTGGTGTCATTCATGCTCCCAAGTTCCCCATATGATCAGGCCGAGGCTATAGATTTCACCTTTGCTCATCTTCTTCCCCTTTCCTGTCCTGTCCTCTCACTTCCTTACTGGTCCTTCACTCAGTTAATCATTTGCACATCCCTGTTTCTCGGGAACCCAACCTAAGATAAGATCTGTGTTTTATGATTCCTGGTCTGGTGGTTTCCCCACTGCCGAATGTCACGTAGTTAAAGAAATGTAGAAGACACTACATACTATCCCCTTACTTATTAATACTGGTCACTCATCCAGGATAGACGTTTTTCCTCTGTCTCAGAAAAATCACGTAAACTTATTTCTCAGTATATCTTATAGTAACACTACTAAGAAGTGTGTCTGTGCCAAGTAATGACAAAGATATGGTGCTTTCAGGTATAAACGTTTTTTTTAATTTTTCAAATATTTTATACAATTTTTTTTTTTTTTTTTTTGTGGTACACGGGCCTCTCACTTTTGTGGCCTCTCCCGTTGTGGAGCACGGGCTCTGGACGCAGAGGCTCAGTGGCCATGGCTCACGGGCCCAGCTGCTCCGCGGCATGTGGGATCTTCCCAGACCGGGGCATGAACCCGTGTCCCTTGCATCAGCAGGCGGACTCTCAACCACTGCGCCACCAGGGAAGCCCTTTTTATACAATTTTTAAAGGTTCCTTTCCATCTACAGTTACTACAAAATATTGATTATATTCTCCATGTTGTACAATAGGTATAAACTTTTAAATATTTCAGTTAATATATTTTAGCAGCATGCTTTATATCCTTAACTAATTACAAAGTGTTACATATCCAAGAGGGACAATAAAGAAACTCACAGGTTGATGTAATTAACATGTCTCATTTGATAGCAGTATATAAAATAATTCATCAGCTCAGAAGTACGTGCCTACAAAATGATAAAGTTATTTTCTCAGTTTTCCCATGTTATCTTGTTCCTTGAGGTCTAAAATGAAGTAAATTTTATAAACTTTACTTTTCTGAGAATTCTCACAAAGACAGTGGTTCATTCTGCTGACACTCATCCCTGACAACTGATACCTGTATCAATCAAGGTCTAAAGGAAATCAGAAACTACTTTACACACCTAAAACAGGGACTTTAGTAGCCGGTGAGTGGGGGGCACAGGCGATGGAAGAGCTGTTGAGAAACCAAATAGGAAAGTGAGGCAGCCCAGAGACTAACAGCAGCAGAAAGGCACGACCAGCCCTAGGCGAGAGGGATGAAGGAAGGAGGCAGCAGCTGGGGTGCCCTGGAGGAGCTGGTGCCCTGCCCTCTTCCCACCTTCAGGTCCCCCCAACTGGTGGACCCCTACCAAAGACCAACTGACAAGAAGCAGCCTGGGAATCAATCTAGCCTGCCAGGTTCGATCCCCGTCACAGGGAGCAGAGCAGAGGAAGGGCAAGGAAGCCACACGCAGGCAAACGAGACACAGCACATCGACATACTAAACGTTGCAACAAAGATCTGAAACGATCAAAGGTCCCCCACGCGAGAAGCAGCACGTCAAGGTCATTGCCAGGAATTCTAAAACCAGAGAATAAAACAAGGGCGAATCTAGTCTTTGATTGTGCAGCTAATGAAATTATAAGTCAAAACCACAGGGAAAGCCTTTTGACTCAGGTTTGTAGCAGCACTTAAATGTTATTTCAGAAAAGCTTCTCACTAGCATCCTTAGGAACAGCTTTGGGAAACAGACTAGGCAGCTTTGCAAAAAAAATGTATTTCCTATCAGGTCGAAGAAAAATGTATCTGGTTTGTTGTTCTTGTAGTCACCTAACCTCCAAGCCTTTCTATAAAATGTAAGAAATGTTGCTGCCTAGATTTAAGCTTAAGGGATTACTGAATTTAAAAATATGTTTCTACAATTTTGGTTGAAAATCATAGTATTATGATTTTCATAGGTATTATAATTAATGCTTGCAATGATACTCATGTTCAAAATAAAAGAAAAAGTTTATTCAAGCATGAGTATTTGAAGCACAATTTAGCAGAGAAAAGTCTATTGTGCAAACTGAACAAGCACTCCTTAATGTAATGAATCCAATGATTTGTTTGAATCATTACAGTATTTTTTCCTTTTTTAAAATTTCAATGGTAATAGAATCAGAAACTGAAGCACAATCAGAAACTGTGTTATGAGAAATTGGGATTTGTGGAAAACAGAAAACTTGGAAAATAGCCAAAATGTCATAATTCCACTAGTCCAAATACTGGCAGCATATTGGTATTCCAGTCACAAACCATTTATCGAGAGCCCAGAATGGGAACAATTATTGAGAGTTCTGTGCTAGACAATGGATAGTCTCAATCTGATTGTAAGTCTAAATCAAGATGGCAACTCCTACTTCACAGCACAGGAGAGCAATGGGGGAGAGAAGCAGGGAAAAGAATGCATTTGCTACCCTTCCCACCATCCTGTAGCAACATCCTGTAGTCCAAGGAATGCTACCACCTCTTAGGATGCCATAAGCAGTAAATCAATTGTCTGGATTCCCAACAGAGTTTGCCATCCCCAATTAGAACTGTATTTCTAAATATAAATCACCTCCTAAGAGGAGGAAATCCCTACAGGAGTGAGAACTAAAGTTGCATGAAATGGCTTTTTTTCCACCTCTGGTTTCAGTCTACTGCCTTGTCCTTAAAAATGTTTGAATCTAGCAAAATTAGACTTTCACTTCTGAAGATGCAAGACCCAAAGGGGACCCCCAAAACCTAGAATCTGTGTCACACAGTTTAGCACCAAATAACTCTATACTGTTTTACCACTTGATATTTTTGTGTGTTGTTCTCAATTCCCATCACGGTTGTAAATGAGGTGGCCAAGGTCAGATCTCGCATTTCCTTGTTATCCAACAGCCCACCAAGCACCTAGTACATGCTCAATAAGTACTTTTGACATGATTAACTCTGATTTTAAAATAAAACCCAAACTATTGCATAAAAATTACAAATTACTTTCTGGAACACATTTGATCAGATAGTCACAAGGCTTTCTCCCTTATTTCACTCAGGGAGATGCTCACATAACAGCCCCTTGGAGAGGTCTTCTTTGACTATAAAATGAGAACTCCCTACCACTTTCTATCATCTTATCCTGCTTTCTTTCTCTTCTTAGTATATGGTACTGGATGTATTGTTGAATATATTCCCCACTAAAATGTGAGTTCCCTGGTCTTTCTTGCTCACTGCCACATCCTCAGTGCCTGGAACAGAAACTGGTTCAGAGTAACACTCAGTAAGTAAGTATGGAACAAATCAATATGTGAATGAATTAAATTTGTACCTACATATGAAAAATTATACATAAACACAAGTAATTGGCCTAGAAGAGGTTTAAACTACCATAAAAATTTTATCTTTAAAAATTTTTTTATTTAGAATTTATACACAAAAGACAAATAAATTTGACTTCACTAATTGACCACTGTAAAAAGTTCAAATGATGCAAATGCATAAAGTAAACTATCACCCACTCTAAAAACAGGCATCCTGAAGCATCTGGGGCACAGTCTGGAAACTTTTCTCTATGTATATATAAGCATAATAAATGATTACTAGTGAGTAGAAGTTATAAACATTTCATGCTTTTTAATGTAATCCATTGAAATTTAATCTTTCAGGAACATAAAGAATTCTAAGAGCAAGAATCCTTTTTTTTTTTAACCTTTAGATTTTAAATGTTTACTCTTGGGGTCTCAGTTTCCCCATGTGTAAAATGGGAATAAATAATAACTAACCCATAGGATTGGTACATGATACAAATGACAAAATATATCTGAAGTGCTTAGCACAGTGTCTGCACATAGAAAAAACAAAAATAGTTGATAAAGGTTAAGTTCAGGGACCAATGAAAACCTAAGAGGAAGACTACCAGTGACAGTGAAGATCAAAAAAGCTGCTTGGAAATGAGGGCTCTTGAGTTTTGGAAGGATCCACCAGGCATCTATCAAACCTAGGGAAGGTCATTTTAGGCTAGAGGAAGAGTGTGTTCCTGGAACAAGAATATTAACAGCTGGCAGCCTTTTGGAGGGAACGGTGTTTGTGGAAAACATCTTGAAAAGCTACCCTGAAAAGGGAAGGTGAAGCCACAAAGCAAGGAGACCGCACAACAAGATGCAAGTTAAACAAAACATAAACCAAAAACTGCAATTGAGTGAGAGAAGAGAAGGGAGAGGATAAAAGAGTGAGAAAATAGAAGACCTGGGAACACAGTGACAACTATGTTTATACTTATTTCAGTCTAGAATTGAGCTCCATTTTACATATAATCACAAAGTATTTTTTGCACCCTTCGACTATGCAATAAATTTTCCAGAAAGGAAACTATCATACAAGTTTTATAACGATTGAACTTCAAGAGTTTGGAATTTTATAAGTTTCTTTTTGCTGCTGTAAGACATTACCACAAACTTAGTGGATTAAGACAAAACATAAGTATTATCTGACGATTTTATGGTCATCAAGGCTGTGTTCCTTCTGAAGGTTCTGGCAGGATCCATTCTCTTCCCTTTTTCATCTACAGAGGCTACCCACATTCCTTGGCTCATGGCCCTGCACCACTCCAACCTCTTCTTCTGTTGTTACATCTTCTCTGACTCTGACATAAGGAGTCATGTCAGAGACACGTCAGAGTCTCCATGTCAGAGTCCTGTCTCTCTCATGAAGACCCTCGTGATGACCTTGGCCACACTGGGATAATTGAGTATAATCTCTGCAGCTCAAGATCCTTAACTTAACCATATCTCCAAAGCACCTTACACCACACAAGGTAACATATTCAGTTTCTAGAAATTGGCATATGAGCCTCCTCGGTGAGGCCATTATTCTGCTTACCACAGCTACCACTTGGGGAAATCATGTCACTGACTGTCACACCACTCGTGGGTTTTGAGTGGCTAATATAAAACACCTGCCTCAGTCTGCATTATTCACAGTCTCCTCAGTGCCTCTGAAAAAGAGCTGAAAATATCTGACAACCTTATATGTCTCTAGTATAGTCCTGCCCAAGAATTTACACTTACTTTATTTTTTTTACTTAGTTTACTTTCTCTTCATTTTTTGTACAGTTAGAGCATTGTTTAAAAGTACGTGTAAACAGGTTATATTAGCCACACACATAATACAGGAATCATTACAAAATGTCTGTTAAGCATTTATTTCCAGAAGGCATCATTGGATCTGATAGGACAGAGAACCACTCAGTTAGATGGTTAATTATTATTTTTAGTGAGCTGAGTGGTACTGGAAAATCTATCCTATGTATATGAAATCTGGTTGTAGCAGTAGCAGCAAGCGTGAAGTTGAAGGTAAATGTTCTATGGGAAATATGCTAATAAAGTAGGCAGATGTGCTTACAGGGTACTGCTAATTTAACTGAACTTCTTTCTTACCTCTCCATGCATTCGGTCTCAGACACTACTCCCTTCCTGGCCAGCCCTCTCAGCTGCTTACCCTCTGCTTCCAGCCCTATGGGCATGGAGAAACTGACAGATAATGAAGCACCTGGAGAGTCAGCTGAAGAATCACACACAACTGGGCCATCAAGAAAGAAAAAGCCAATGTCACTCCACTGATGAATGCTCTTCCATCAAAGTGCAGTGACAGCTAGAAGAGGCAGGATGGCCAGGAAAAGAGGGAAGGCAGTGAAAGGATAGTAAGACAGGACAATTTAGACTGGAGGACAGTGCTGGGAAATTGGGAATGAGGGCCCATTGGGCTATTTCAGGTTGTAGTGAACACTTCAAGCTGTATATTGTGATGAGGACGTGTAGAGAAGGAGCAGAGAAGAACACACAGTAAGGAAGCCAGAAAACAGGTTTGAGAGAACTCAGGCATACTCGCAGAGACTGGAGCATCATTTCACTACAGCTCTAAGGCTGAGTTACTCGAGTTCCCTTCAGCTGCAGGGTTCCCTTGTTCTCCATACTGGGCTTGAACTTTATGGTGAAACTGCTTCTTCCTCTTTGCTCTTGCCTCCCCCAACAGCAGGTATTTACTCATTGTCTTGTCCTCACTGTCTTTAGGTTTCTGTGTGTGTGTGTGTGTGTGTGTGTGTGTGTTTCCGGATTCTCTCTCTCTCCCTACATATGGCTGCTCTGAGGTCATGAGCCTATCCTCGATCCAGGAGTAACGCCAGGATAGTGGAGGCATGTCAGCATGACAGAACTTGATGACCTGGGGGCTGAGCCATCCCCACAGAGGTGGATAGTGCCGTGGACATGAGCAGTTGCTAGAGTCAAGCTGCCTGGATCCTGGCCCCGTCAGTTATTAGCTCTAACCTGAGCAAGTTACTCAATATCTGTAAGCCTCAGCTTTCTCAGCTATAAAATGTGGCAAAAGATAGGAAATAATAGAACTGATCTCATGGAGCTGTTCTGTATATTGAATTTTTGTAAAGCATGAAAAATGCTTACTGCCATACCTGGCATTGGGTGAGTAACTCCTAAATGCTGGCCAAACTTCAGCCTGTGGGCCAACAAGACCATTTATCCATCATGGGTTTTTTGCATTAATTTCGATGTATAAAATAGTGCATTAACATTTTAAAATATTACATTAAAGTATTTATCGTGACTGCTAAGTTTCTTTGGCACCCTCTTAAATATTGTGCCTGCCTCAGTCACCTCATTGTAGATCTGGACCTGGTTATGGCAGTGACGCTGTGCTTCTGGAACCATCGGTTCAGGCAGGAGCCTTCCAGAATCATTTGCATTTTAATGTCTAGGTTTCCCTTGCTACGCCTTCCTTTTGTGGACTATCTTATTTCTCTGTCCTATTTTATCCCTATCTTGGTTGTTGTGTAATTGAGTTATTGAGGTTTGAGAATATTTTTGTTTGCAAAATTTGTATCTGGAATAATGTCTGGGCTTGGACTAATGTCATTATGTAGGAAGCTAGCATATTCATGTATTAGACACCTGTCCTTAGTTTCATTTTAAAGGAAATTTATTCTTAGCTTAAATAGAATGCAGAACTGCTGTTCTTAAGTCAAGTGCCTGATAGGAAATGGAAGAGTTATGAAACTGAATTATCTTTTACCAAAAAATCCTAAATGTCATTAATACTTTAGAAGAAAATAAGTTTAAGCCAAAGAATGTTTAAAGTAACTCTTTGCTGAAGCCTAACTCATTGCTAAGAAAACTTGAACCCTAATTAATGAATTTGCTAAATAGAATGTGTTTGCAAAACAGCCCAGGGTTGATCTCAGTTAAAATATCTATTGATATATAAGGACTTAGAACTCTTCAAGGAAAGAAGTAGCATATTATCTCCTAGAATACAGGTCAAAACCTCAAATGCCTCTCGAGGCCAGGAAAGCAGTGAAAGGCATGAGTTGGAGGGTGGGGGGAAGACGGGAGGGGGCGGAAGGTGAGGCACATGGTGAAGCGGAGGTGCCGTGCGCTGTTCAGAGGGCACAGTGGCCCCTTAGCTCCAGGAGATTATTGCCATTTGGAAATCTTTACTAAGGTGCCAGATATTCCAATTTTTCAGGACAAGCCCGAAATGCAGATATTGATGTGAAAACACTCACCTTTTAAAATATTGGCTCAGTACTTTAAAAAAAATCACTCAAATGGGCAAAACAAAACACGACTAAGCTGTGAATTTCCAACCTCCGCAAAGAGAGTCATCTTTGTTATAAAGAAAAGGGAGAAAAGGATACATTTTTATTCTTTCCTTCTGAAATCCTATCTAGAGCATTTCTGAAGCGTGGAAGATTTTAATATTTGCAAATCAAAGCACCTTCTTTGCTTTAGTGAACCTAAAAGAAAAGGCCACTTAGAGGACACTGCAGACACAAAATCAAAGTTTTGACTTCCGAACAGCCTGACACAAGGGTATTTGACCAACTTTTCTAGGTTGAAGTGCCATGAATTTTTCAGAGCTAATATTCCCTTCGGTGAAGAGAAGCGATTGCATTGCATTTGGATTGCATTACAGATCCTTTGTGTCATGTCCCAGAAAAACTCACCTAGTCTCTACCTCTTATTAGGTTTAAGCTCATTGGTTCTCCTTGTAGAATGACTCTCATTCCAAAACACTGGGTGTAACTCACAGGCTAGAAAAGCCCATTAGACCTAACAAAACTCAGAGAACCACAGGGGAGTTGGGCTGTGACCATATTTAATACTTAACAAAGAGAGCTACACTCTGAGGCATTATTATTTTTCCTTTGCTCCAGAAATACAAGGTGGATGTTTTGAGCAATTCCACTCAGGCCTCACCTCCCACAGGATTTATACGAATACATTTGCTCTTTGATGAAAGGGATTCTTAAAACCATTGGCGTACACCACCCTTGAAGCTGACTCTTTTGAGTTTGAGATGCTAAGCTGTAACCAAAGCAAGCTTGAGCGTGCATTCTATCTCTGGAATGTCTCAGGGTACTGGAGAATTAAGGACGAGAAGACAGGACTGAAGGGAGCCCTTGATCTGGACCACGGGGGAATGAGACATGGAGGGATACAAGCTTCGGTAAGACAGGCTGCTCTCCACCAAGGTGAGAGAAAAGAAAAGGAAGAAGTGAAAAGTGAAGATTCCAATATCCACTTAACAGATACCATCACAATAAAAATCCATGATAGTCTCCCAAAGCCTCAGCCCAAAGCTCATATTTGCCAAATACTGTTCAATATAATACAAGTTCAAGAGGAAGAAAGGCACTGGACAGCCAGTCCCCCGGAGCATATGGCAATAGAATTTGACCTACACTGCTGAAATGCCCAGTTTGTTCGTCTGGGTCTCCTATGGCTAAAATTCAGAAATGAGATGACTGTAAAAGTTAGTGTCAGTGTGTCTGATACACATAGCCTTTGGTCCTTTAAACAATATTTGTCTCAAAAACTTCCCTCTTTCCAGAAAAATGAAATAGTATTTTTTTAAAACTGAAATATAAAAATGTTAATTCAGGTTGATTTGTTTGTTTTACTGGGAAAAAAAAAATTGTAGACTCTCCTAAAATCCCTATTGTTGTGAGTCTGTAGAGATGATCTCCATCTCTTTTAAATTCATCTTGCTGGTTTTGTCATTTGTTATTCAGGCTGCATCTTCCAGAAAGCCACTGGGCATCTTTCACAGCCACGAAAAGATAACATGGATGAAAGATAATATGGACTCCACTTCAGGGAGCCTGATTTCCTTTCCATCGCCTGTCAGGACTTTCAAGGGGAATTGTCACTACCAGAAAGCAGTGACTTTTAATTTCCCTTAAGCTAGATTTGGCATTCAGATCCTCACAGCGATGTAAAAGGCCCAAATGACTCTTTCTGATGCCAGTAAGTACTGCATGAGCAGACAGAATTTAACTCTTGGGTGCTATAAACTCAGCTTATGGCTTCTTCTTCTTAAGTTGCCCAAATCTAGCTGCTACATTAAAAACTTCTCTATGCTATTTTCTCATAGGGTTTCTCTCTTTCCTTATAATACCTCCAAGTGGGGCACAGATCATTCTTGGGGATGCCAGAGGCACAATTCAGGAAATACCCAGCCAAGAACAGGAAGCACAAGTGGGAAAACACACAAATTGGGGCAGACACTTGAGGACAATCAAGCAAAGGCTGAGAGTCATTCGTGAGAAGAAAATTATAAAGAAAAATGGATGCGGCGATCGTACCCCTTGGTATTTATCCAAATGAGTTGAAAACTTATATCCACTCACAAATGTGTGCATGGACGTTTAGAGCAGCTGTATTCATAACTGCCAAAACTTAAAAGCAATCAAGTTTTATCCATTCAGTAGGTGAATGGATAAACAAACTGTGGTACATCCAGACAATGGAATATTGTTCAGTGCTAAAAAGAAATGAGCTATCAAGCCATGAAAAGACAGAGGAACATTAAATTGCTAAGTGAAAGAAGCCAATCTGTAAAGGTTATATATACTGTATTATTCCAACTACATGACATTCTGAAAAAGGTAAAACAGTGGAGACTAAAAAGATCAGTGGCTGCCAGAGGTTGGGGGTGGAGACGTGAACAGGCAAAGCACAAAGGGCTTTCAGGGCAGTGAAACTATTCTATGTGAAACTATAATGGTGAATATATGTCATACATTTGTCCAAACCCATAGAATGAACAACATCAAGAGCGAACCCCAAGATAAACTATGGACTTTGAGTGATAATGAGGCATCAGTGTAGGTTCATCAATCATAACAAATGGACCACTGTGGTGCGGGATACTGATAGCTGGGGAGGCCGTTCCTGCTGTGGGGTGTGGGGGGTGGGGATCGTTGAATGGAGGAATCAGAAGGACAAGAGAACACCGTGGAGCGTGAAGATAGAATTAGCAAATGAAAACCACACCACGGAAAACGTTCAAGAGCCTTTTTTCTTCTGTAGCAGGAAAAGCTGGAAGCTACTACTCCAGGGACCTGAGTTTAACACTGAGCTCCATTACTGGCCATGGCATGGATTGCTCAGGTGTAAATGGGGCACGGGGTGTTTTTCAGTATGCTTATCAACATTTAGGAAGCTCTCAGAAACCAGGTGCCAGAGAAGGGGGTAGAGGAAAGGTACGAATATTAAGAAAACACAATTTGTGTTTGGAGGAGAGCTTACAGTTCCGTGGGAAAGAGGGACATTACACTCATTAACAATGAGGTTGGTGGGGAATGCGATGGGAGGAAGAGATGATCACGGGCTGAACAGACTAGGGCCAGCCTCCGTGCTCCAAACTGGAGCACTGACTCCCTACCAACTATACACATCCGTGACCCTAGGTCATCTAACCAGTTAATGTTTCCTTCTAAATCAGTCTTATAAGTAAACGATGTAATTTTAGGAGCAAGGATAAGATCTTTCTACCAAAGAAAAATTGTTCCCTGTTTGCTAATGCCATGAATTCCACCCCTTCGACTCGATTTCATTAGCTCTGTCACCTATTAAAATGCAAATACTCTTAGGAGAGATTATACATTAAGCCATATAATTCAAGTGTAACTTACTGTGAATTTATTTTTCAGATCTAAGGAGATGGCTTTGATGGAAGCAAGGATATAGTAAACTTGAGATCACTGAACGTCACAGAAATGTTTGGGCGGGAGGCTGAGAATATCTAAAATAATCTGTTAACTGTAGGCTTTGGCAGTTCAATTTTCTTTTTGATTAAAATCTAAGGAAAACAGTGCTACCACTGAGTGTTTGCAAAGCAACCAGAATGTTGATTGAATGTTATTTTTACCATTAATATTGTTATTAATCTTGAAAATATACTTGGAGAGCAGAAAGTTTTATGGGAACAAGACGAAAGAGTCTTCTATTTATTTCAGCAAAGCTCACTGAGGTTCTACATTGGGGTAATAGAATATTCATTTGCCTGTCTATGCCCTCTAAGTATTTATTTTCCTCTGATTCTCTTGAGCTGAGGGGGTCAAGAACAGGTTTTGGCATTCCCATGTCCTACAAAACATATCTCAATATAACCTAACCTACTTAGTTTTCACCAGAATTTCTAGAAAGGTCAACAAGACCTAGCATGACCTTGAATACATGACCACGACCTTGGGGTTCTCTCACGAGCATCCTGAATGCCTTTACTACCGTGCTAGCCTCCAAGGCCAGCTTCCCCTTAAAGTTCTGGCCAAAGCACACACATAAAGCCCTTCCCTTATTTCCCTTAGGGATGCTAAGATATTCTGCACTTATAAACAAAAAGAAAATAAACACAGAGGGGAAATAAAGCAAAAAAAACAGGAGAGGCTCCTGATCCCACCAATTAGCTACTTCCAGGGCTCTAAGGCCCTGCCCATTCCAGGCTCTCTCTAGAACACTCTAGAGAAAAAGGGCCCATATTGCATCACAGTACACACCCTGGAGCCCTTAACTCTCATACCCCTGCACACAAATACCTTATGACTTTCCACCAGCCACCAAAGAGCTTTCCAGTGCTGCTGCCTCCCAGACCCTCCCGCTCAGTCCCTGTGTCTGGTCTGAGACTTGCCTCTCCCCTGGTTACTGAATGACTTTGTCCTTCAGGACAGGCCTTCCTTCCCCTCACACCTCTACCGCCATACAATCTCCCTTGGATACTGGTTGACTCCATAGTAGGCCCAATAGATATTTTATCCACATGATGGCATTATATCTATGTAACAAGAAACATACATACATGCACACCTATTAAGGCCAAGGAGGAGTGAGGGAAAATGAGCACTTGAATTTTTGCATCACTCTTCCACCTGGACTGGAAGAAATAGCCTTTAGGGCAGGGTCTGTATGTCTGCTTATATCACCCCCATGCCTAGCACAGTGCCTGCTGCAATTAAGTACACAATAAATAACTGTTGCATTAAGGAATGAATGAATGCATTCAATGATTTCCCCCATCACTTAACATCCAAAGAGAAAGACTAACTCAGTGCTCTGATACAGGCCCTGATAAACTCTCTGATTTTAAGGACATCATCAATAAAGCCTCCACTGATCCATCTCCAGCACTAAATTCTCTCTGCTGTTCACTTTCCAATGTAAACACCCAACTATGCTAAGCTGGAGAGATAATCAACTAAATAAACAACCCATTTGAGATGGGATCACCCCAAGGCAAAGGCAATCCTTTCAAAACTACACATATATTCACTGAGGCAAAATGAATACTCAAAGAAAGAAAAATGCCATATATAGTAAGCTATGTGCCAGGAAATATGATACACACATCAGTTACATTGTTTATTTAATCCCTAGAACAAGTTAGAAATTATCAACCTCATTTTGCAGATTTTAAAAGTAAACTTTAGAGAAGTGTTTTTACCCATGGTGGCTTGTTCAAGAGGTTGAAAAGCATGAACTTTGGAGCCAAGCTGCCTAGCTTTAAATTCTGACCCTGCCTCTTCCTAGATGGGCGTCTTAGTCCATTCCTATAACAAAATGCCACAGACTGGGTGGCTTATAAACAACAGAAATTTATTCCTCACATTTTTGGAGCCTGGAAGCCCAAGATCAGGGTACCAGCGTGGTCAGGTGAGGGTTGCAGACTTCTCGCTGTGTCTTTACATGGTGGAAGGGTCTCTTCTATAAAAGCATTAATTCCCCTCATGAGAGCTCCACCCTCATGACCTAAGCACTTCCCAAAGGCCCCACCTCCTAATAACATCACCTTTGGAGGGTAGGATCTGAATTTGGAGGGAGGATGCAAACATTCACACTATAGCACTGAGTAAACACAGCTTAACACACGTGGAGCTAGTAAGTGTACCAGTCTCTCATGGCCAAACCCATCTTTCTGTGACCAGATCTGTGATGCTAGGCCAGGGACTCTACAAAACACATTCCTGCTTAGTCAGCTAGCTTCGTGTTATCTCTGTCAGTAGAGGGCGCTAGAGAGGGCTGCCAAGCTGGAAGAGCTAGAAGATACTTGCTCCCTCCTGGGTGTTTCCTCTGAGCCTCAATCAGGGGCCCCATCCTTCTCTCCCTCCTGCAGAGCCACTGAATCCAGTTTGTACTGTTCTTGTAGAATCAGCCTTAGAGTCTGCTGGCCAGCACCCTCACTTCAGAGGATTGCATTTCAGCTCAGTGGGCCCCTTCCTCTAAGTACCTAAGAAGTTTTAGTAATCCCGACTCTTTCCTTTGTTCCATCAGCCCTGCGGGTAATAGCTGCTTCCTGGAACTGCTACCCCTACTCTATACCTTAGAGTTCTCTTTTCACTCTTTCTATTACTTGGTTCACAACTTTATAACCACTTAACAGTTCTTCATATCAAATTCACTCTGTTCAAATTATTGGCATGATTTTACTCTCCTGGCTGAACCTGAGGGACACAAGAACACCTACCTGAGAATATTAAATGAGTTTGTCCTTGTAAAGTGCTCATAACTGTACCTGGAGCATAGGATTGGCCATATCAAGGTCAGCAATTACTTTCAAAGTGTTGAAGCTGGGTTAGAGCCCATGTCTGTCCATCTTCTTCCAGTCAACATGATGTTTCTCTAATAAAAATAGCTACCACCTACTTAGGGACTAGGCTTAGTGCGTTCACAGATGTTACCTGTTTTAATCTTCTTAAACACCTCTTAAGTGTTTTTTCCTCTATCAATTGACATCAAGAAAGGTATTCTGAGTTAAGGTATCCATTATCCTGAGAGGGTTAGGCAAGGTCTCCAAAGAGTGCAAACATCTACACCAGAAGAATAATTTTTTAGCATAAACTTCTCCAAATCCTAAAAACCTATTTACATCATTGCCCTATGTGTCACCAGCAATTAACATGATTTAAGCATAATGTGTGTGAGCAGAAGCAAGAAGAACTGCAATCCTGGAGCCTGTGGAATGCAAACCACATACACAGAAACATAAACAAAAGGAAAAGGCAGAGGGCTATGTACCAGATGAAGAAACAAGA
>NW_020172363.1:0-182 GCF_003031525.2 Neophocaena asiaeorientalis asiaeorientalis
ATACCTAGAAACAAATGACAGTGGAGACATGATGACCCAAATTCTTGGGATGCAGCAAAAGCATTTCTATTAGGGAAAATTATGGCAATACAATCCTACCTTAAGAATCAGGAAACATCTCAAAGAAACAACCTAACTTTGCACCTCAAGCAATTAGAGAAAGAAGAACAAAAAACCCCAAA
>NW_020172363.1:3155-16870 GCF_003031525.2 Neophocaena asiaeorientalis asiaeorientalis
TCCTCAATGGTGAAAAACTGAAAGCATTTCCACTAAGATCAGGAACAAGACAAGGTTACCCATTCTCACCACTCTTATTCGACATACTTTTGGGAGTTTTAGCCACAGCAATCAGAGAAGAAAAGGAAATAAAAGGAATCCAATTCGGAAAAAACAAGTAAAGTTGTCACTGTTTTCAGATGACTTGATACAATACATAGAGAATCCTAAAGTTGCTACCAGAAAACTACTAGAGCTAATCAATGAATTTGGTAATGTAGCAGGATACAAAATTAATGCACAGAAATCTCTGGCATTCCTATACACTAATGATGAAAAATCTGAAAGTGAAATCAAGAAAACACTCCCATTTACCATTGCAACAAAAAGAATAAAATATCTAGGAATAAACCTACCTAAGGAGAAAAAAGACCTGTATGCAGAAAATTTTAAGACACTGATGAAAGAAATTGAAGATGGTACAAATAGATGGATAGATATACCATGTTCTTGGATTGGAAGAATCAACATTGTGAAAATGACTCTACTACCCAAAGCAATCTACAGATTCAATGCAATCCCTATCAAACTACCACTGGCATTTTTCACAGAACTAGAACAAAATATTTCACAATTTGTATGGAAACACAAAAGACCCCGAATAGCCAAAGCCATCTTGAGAATGAAAAACGGAGCTGGGGTAATCGGCTCCCTGACTTCAGACTATACTACAAAGCTACAGTAATCAAGACAGTATGGTACTGGCACAAAAACAGAAACATAGATCAATGGAACAGGATAGAAAGCCCAGAGATAAACCCACACACATATGGTCACCTTATCTTTGATAAAGTAGGAAGGAATGTAAAGTGGAGAAGCGACAGCCTCTTCCATAAGTGGTGCTGGGAAAACTGGAGAAGTACATGTAAAACTATCAGATTAGATCACTCCCTAACACCATACACAAAAATAAGCTCAAAATGGATTAAAGACCTAAATGTAAGGCCAGAAACTATCAAACTCTTAGAGGAAAACATAGGCAGAACACTCTATGACATAAATCACAGCAAGATCCTTTCTGACCCACCTCCTAGAGTAATGGAAATAAAAACAAAAATAAACAAATGGGACCTAATGAAACTTCAAAGCTTTTGCACAGCAAAGGAAACCATAAACAAGACCAAAAGACAACCCTCAGAATGGGAGAAAATATTTGCAAATGAAGCAACTGACAAAGGATTAATCTCCAAAATTTACAAGCAGCTCATGCAGCTCAATAACAAAAAAACAAACAACCCAATCCAAAAATGGGCAGAAGACCTAAATAGACATTTCTCCAAAGAAGATATACAGATTGCCAACAAACACATGAAAGAATGCTCAACATCATCAATCATTAGAGAAATGCAAATCAAAACTACAATAAGATATCATCTCACACCAGTCAGAATGGCCATCATCAAAAAATCTAGAAACAATAAATGCTGGAGAGGGTGTGGAGAAAAGGGAACACTCTTGCACTGCTGGTGGGAATGTGAATTGGTACAGCCACTATGGAGAACAGTATGGAGGTTCCTTAAAAAACTACAAATAGAACTACCATATGACCCAGCAATCCCACTACTGGGCATATACTCTCAGAAAACCATAATTCAAAAAGTGTCATGTACCAAAATGTTCATTGCAGCTCTATTTACAATACTCAGGAGATGGAAACAACCTAAGTGTCCATCATTGGATGAATGGATAAAGAAGATGTGGCACATATATACAATGGAATATTACTCAGCCATAAAAAGAAACGAAATTGAGTTATTTGTAATGAGGTGGATGGACCTAGAGTCTGTCATACAGAGTGAAGTAAGTCAAAAAGAGAAAGACAAATACCATATGCTAACACATATATATGGTCTATAAGAAAAAAAATGTCATGAAGAACGTAGTGGTAAGAGGGGAATAAAGACACAGACCTACTAGAGAATGGACTTGAGGGTATGGGGAGGGGGAACGGTAAGCTATGACAAAGTGAGAGAGTGGCATACACTACCATTCGTAAAATAGATAGCTAGTGGGAAGCAGCCGCATAGCACAGGGAGATCAGCTCGGTGCTTTGTGACCACCTGGATGGGTGGGATAGGGATGGTGGGAGGGAGGGAGACGCAAGAGGGAGGAGATATGGGAACATATGTATATGTATAACTGATTCACTTTGTTATAAAGCAGAAACTAACCCACCATTGTAAAGCAATTATACTCCAATAAAGATGTAAAAAAAAAAGAAAGAAGAAAGATCCCTATTCAATGATCTAAGCTACCACATTAAGAAATTAGCAGAAGAGCAAAATACACCCACAGCAAGGAGGAAGAGTGAAATGATAAAAATAAGAGTAGGAATCAATGAACTTGAAAGCAGAAAATCAATAAAGAAAATGAATGAAAACACAAGGTGATTCTTTTATCAGGTCAAGAAAATTGATAGCACCCTAGCCTCACTGATCAAGGAAAAAAAAGAGCAAGAGAAAAGAAATAAATTACCAATTATCAGAAATTAAAGGTAGGATATCACTGCAGAGACTATAAACATTTAAAATATAATAAGGAAATATTATGAATAAGTTTTAATGCATAAATCCAACAACATAAATGATATAAACTAGCTGCCTGAAATAAACTACCAGCAGTCACTCAAAAAGCAATCTGGAGGGGACTTCCCTGGCGTCCAGTGGTTAAGACTCCACGCTTCCAGTGCAGGGGGCACGGATTTGATCCCTGGTTGGGGAACTAAGATCTCACATGCCACATGGAGTGGCCAGAAAAAGAATCTACATCGTCAATAGTTCTATATCTATTCAAGAAATTATATTCATAGTGAAAATCATTCCAACAGTGAAAACTTCAGAACCAAATGTCTTCATGGGGGAATTCCACAAAATATTTAAGGTATAAATATTACCAATTCTACATGAATTTTTCTATAAAATAGAAAATAAAGGATCACTTCACACTCTTTTCATGAAAACAGAATTTTACCGAAGGCATAAAGAGATTAAAAGATTACAAAAAATGAAAACTACAGGCCAATAACTCATTAATATATTCAATAGATGCAAGCATCCTTAACAGGCCTATGTTCTTAGCTATAGACAATTTCTTAATGAATAGTTTCTTTGATCAATATAACATGTTTTCTATGTTTTTAAAAGCTATTTTCCTTGAATTCTCTTTTATGTTGTATTAATATTGTCCAATTTTTCAATCTTTAAATATATTCTTGACCTAATTTTTATATCTCTTCATTGTTTTTCAGAAAGTCATTTTAGGTGCATAAATAAAATAGAAATACATTTTCCTAGTTAAATCTTACAATATGACTCTAATATTAGAGTCAACACTCATCACCTGAGTAGCCTCTTCCTCCGCTTCTTTCAGATCAAATGTATTTTATCAGTTTTGTATAACCATTCAAGATCTTCTTCCATAGATATGGATATATCTTCATGTCCAAAGAAAATAATAGAGTACTGTTTTCCATCTGTGTGAGATTTTTACATTAATGGTATCATTTTGTCTCTTTAGTGTGTAATATTTTCTTTCTATATTAATTATTTAGATTCATCTCATTCTTTCTTTGGATGCATAATATTTCATTTTGGTCTAGAACTTCTATTAATTATTCTATCCCCTCTAATGGTACTTTGTCTCCCGTTGTTTTTGTTTTGTTTTATTATGAAGACAATGCAGTGAATAATCATGACAACAGTTCTTTCCTGAAGCACAACAGAGAAATATCAATGGATGCTGAAAGAATCGCACACCCAATTCACATACCTTTCACTTCCAGAAAAAAAGAAGTAACATTGGCTTTTAAACCCCAGAACCTATGCCTGAGTCATTTGCAGTTATACGGGCTTTAAGAAATCTCCAGCCTTTGAGGTTATAGGGAAAAGAAGGAATGAAATATAATATTTAAAGAAAGTTGGCCTATTGAAACGTGGACTAATTGTGAGTTTTATGTAGAACACTATTAAGGGAATGTTAAATTGAGATGATTTTCTGTGGTGTTAAAAAAAAAATACTCCCTGCAAATAAAGCTAGGAAGAGGAGACTAAGAAACAGAAAGGTTATACTGAAAGTAACAGAGCTAGTGAGTGGCAGAGCTAAAATTCAAGTCCACAAATGTCTTTCTGGATATCTCTGTGATTAGGAAGTAGAGCTGTGAATGATCCCAATATGAGAGTTGCCAGGTAAAATACAGAACACTCAATTAATTTCAATTTTATATCAAGAATTTTTTTTAGTGTAAACATGACCCATGAAATATTTGTTGTATATATGAAATTCAGGTTTAACTGGGCTTTCTGGTTTTTTATTTGTTAAATCTGGCAATCCTACCAATATTTATCCTCTATGTTTAACTATAAAGGCTGTGTATCTTCGTTTCATTTTCCATTCTCTCCTCACACACAAAAAGCTTTTGAAAACCTTCATTTGGTTTACATATACGTATATTTCTGGACTTGCCTGGGACATACTCTATGGGTCCTAGGAGGTTTGAGGTGGGTTCTTCTTGCTTTTGAGTCCCCCAGCTGACCACAGAGGGGTCCCTTCTGTGCTTGTTAATAAGAAGTAGAGCTGCGGTAAGCTCAGTCTCTCTAACCTGAATATGCATATATTATAGAAACTGTGTATGTTCTTACCTATTCTGTTGATAAGTTCATGTGGTATTCATCAAATGTACCTAAGTTTTATTTTTTAAATTAATCTTAATATAGCATATATGTAAAAAACTTACCTATGAATGTATTATCCATGGTATTCTGTATAGGTTTCATCATTGCCTAGGGACCAGCATAATCCCTAAAGTAGAAGCCTCATATTTATCTTCTGTCCTGTGTCCCTGAACACTATGGAGCAGTGTATCTATCCTCATTCAAGTTGTTCTTCATGATCCTTGGTAGGATGAGTGATTTTTTAACAAGTCCTGGACACTTTGACTATTGTGCTGGGAGATTCTTGATTTTAGGTAAATATTCTATTTCAACAGGTAGGCAGTCACCCTTTTTAGGTCTAGCTTGTAGATACTGGCCAACTTTTGTGACCTTTAGCTCAAACAGCAATTTAATTTTCAGAGCCCCATTCAGTACTATTCTTGTTGACTTCATTCTGGCTCTACTAGTCTCTCTCTCCATCTCTGCTGGTGCCACCGATGTGCCCAAAGCCACTGGGTGGGAGTTGTTGAAACACTCGGTCTTGGTTGCTAATACTGTGCTGGACTGACCCACCACTGCTCCATGCATGGAGTGTGGAACAGGTCCCTGGCTGGGCCTTGATGACTCTGCCCCAGCTGTTGATTGGGCCACCACTACTTCTATTGTTGGGCAGGGTGGGTCTCCCCACTAGGTCTTTATTTTTTTAACATCTTTATTGAGGTATAATTGCTTTACAATGGTGTGTTAGTTTCTGCTTTATAACAAAGTGAATCAGTTATACATATACATATGTTCCGATATCTCTTCCCTCTTGCATCTTCCTCCCTCCCACCCTCCCTAACATAGAGTTTCTTGTAGTAATCTCTCATGATCTTTTGTATTTCTGCAGTGTTATTTGTTACTTCTCCTTTTTCATTTCTAATTCTATTGATTTGAGTCTTTTTCCCTTTTTTTCTTGATGAGTCTGGCTAATGGTTTATAAATTTTGTTTATCTTCTCAAAGAACCAGCTTTTAGTTTTATTGATTTTTGCTGTTGTTTCCTTCATTTCTTTTTCATTTATTTCTGATCTGATTTTTATGATTTCTTTCCTTCTGCTAACTTTTGGGGTTTTTTGTTCTTCTTTCTCTAATTGCTTTACGTGCAAGGTTAGGTTGTTTCTTCAAGATGTTTCCTGTTTTTAAGGTGGGTTTGTATTGCTATAAACTTCCCTCTTAGAACTGCTTTTGCTGCATCCCATAGGTTTTGGGTCGTCGTGTCTCCATTTTCATTTGTTTCTAGGTATTTTCTGATTTCCTATTTGATTTCTTCAGTGATCACTTCGTTATTTAGTAGTGTATTGTTTAGCCTCCATGTGTTTGTATTTTTTTTTACCGATTTTTCCTGTAATTGATATCTAGTCTTATGGCATTTTGGTCGGAAAAGATACTTGATACAATTTCAATTTTCTTAAATTTGCCAAGGCTGATTTGTGACCCAAGATATGATCTATCCTGGAGAATGTTCCATGAGAACTTGAGAAAAATGTGTATTCTGTTGTTCTTGGATGTAGTGTCCTATAAATATCAATTAAGTCCATCATGTTTAATGTATCATTTAAAGCTTGTGTTTCTTTATTTATTTTCATTTTGAGGGATTTGTCCATTGGTGAAAGTGGGGTGTTACAGTCCCCTACTATGAATGTGTTACTGTCAATTTCCCCTTTTATGACTGTTAGTATTTGCCTTATGTATTGAGGTGATCCTATGTTGGGTGCATAAATATTTACATTTGTCATATCTTTTTCTTGGATTGATCTCTTGATCATTATGTAGTGTCCTTCTTTGTCTCTTCTAATAGTCATTATTTTAAAGTCTTTTTTGTCTGATATGAGAATTGCTACTCCAGCTTTCTTTTGGTTTCCATTTGCATGGAACATCTTTTTCCATCCCCTTACTTTCAGTCTGTATGTATCTCTAGGTCTGAAGTCGGTCTCTTATCGACAGCATATATATAGGTCTTGTCTTTGTATCCATTCAGCCAGTCTGTGTCTTTTGGTGGGAGCATTTAGTCCATTTACATTTAAGGTAATTTTCGATATATATGTTCCTATTCCCATTTTCTAAATTGTTTTGAGTTCGTTATTTTAGGTCTTTTCCTTCTCTTGTGTTTCTTGCCTAGAGAAGTTCCTTTAGCATTTGTTGTAAAGCTGGTTTGGTGGTGCTGAACTCTCAGCTTTTGCTTGTCTGTAAAGGTTTTAATTTCTTCATCAAATCTGAATGAGATCCTTGCTGTGTAGAGTAATCTTGGTTGCAGGTGTTTCTCCTCCATCACTTTCAGTATGTCCTGCCAGTCCCTTCTGGCTTGCAGAGTTTCTGCTGAAAGGTCAGCTGTTAACCTTATGGGGATTCCTTTGTGTGTTATTTGTTGTTTTCCCCTTGCTGCTTTTAATATGTTTTCTTTGTATTTAATTTTTGACAGTTTGATTAATATGTGTCTTGGCGTATTTCTCCTTGTATTTATCCTGTATGGGACTCTCTGTGCTTCCTGGACTTGATTAACTATTTCCTTTCCCATATTAGGGAAGTTTGCAACTATAATCTCTTCAAATATTTTCTCAGTCCCTTTCTTTTTCTCTTTTTCTTCTCTAACCCCTAAAATTCGAATGTTGATGCGTTTCATGTTGTCCTAGAGGTCTCGGGGACTGTCCTCAGTTCTTTCAATTCTTTTCTCTTTATTCTGCTCTGCAGTAGTTATTTCCACTATTTTATCTTCTAGGTCACTTATCTTTTCTTCTGCCTCAGTTATTCTGCTATTCTTCCCTTCTAGAGTATTTTTAATTTCATTTATTGTGTTGTTCATCATTGCTTGTTTCATCTTTAGTTCTTCTAGGTCCTTGTTAAATGTTTCTTGCATTTTGTCTATTCTATTTCCAAGATTCTCAATCATCTTTACTATCATCATTCTGAATTCTTTTTCAGGTAGACTGCCTATTTCCTCTTCATTTGTTAGGTCTGCTGGGTTTTTATCTTGCTCCTTCATCTGCTGTGTGTTTTTCTGTCTTCTCATTTTGCTTATCTTACTGTGTTTGGGGGTCTCCTTTTTGTACACTGCATGTTCGTAGTTCCCGTTGTTTTTGATGTCTGTCTCCAGTGGCTAAAGTTGGTTCAGTGGGTTGTGTAGGCTTCCTGGTGGAGGGGACTAGTGCCTGTGTTCTGGTGGATGAGGCTGGATCTTGTCTTTCTGTTGGGCAGGTCCACGTCTGGTGGTGTGTTTTGGGGTGTCTGTGTTCTTATTATGCTTTTAGGCAGCCTCTCTGCTAATGGGTGGGGTTGTGTTCCTGTCTTGCTACTTGTTTGGCATAGGGTGTCCAGCACTGTAGCTTGCTGGTAATTAAGTGAAGCTGGATGCTGGTGTTGAGATGGAGATCCCTGGGAGATTTTCGCCTTATGATATTATGTGGAGCTGGGAGGTCTCTTGTTGACCAGTGTCCTGAAGTTGGCTCTCCCACCTCAGAGGCACAGCAGTGACTCCTGGCTGCAGCACCAAGAATCTTTCATCCACACGTCTCAGAATAAAAGGGAGACAAAGTAGAGAGGAAGAATTGTAGAAGTAGGAAGAAAGAAAGAAAGAAAGGAAGGATGGAAGGTCAAAAGAAAGAAAGAAAGAAGAAATGAAGGAAAGAAGGAAAGAAAGAAAGAAAGGAGGGAGGGAGGGAGGGACAGTGAGAGGAAGGAAGGAAGGAAGAAGGGAAGGAAGGAAAAACTGTGTTCACGCAGCCAACCCCAGTCCTCTCCCTTCTCTCTGACCAAGGCCCGAGCCTCAGCTCATAGCCCCACCTGCCCCGTCGGGTGAGCAGACAAGCCTCTCGGGCTGGTGAGTGCCGGTCGGCACCGATCCTCTGTGTGGGAATCTCCCCACTTTGCCCTCCACACCCCTGTTGCTGTGCTCTCCTCCACGTCTCCGACGTTCCCCCCTCTGCCACCCGCAGTCTCCGCCCGCAAAGGGGCTTCCTAGTGTGTGGAAACCTTTCCTCCTTCACAGCTCCCTCCCACTGGTGCAGGTCACGTCCCTATTCTTTTGTCTCTCTTTATTCTTTTTTTCTTTAACCCTACCCAGGTACGTGGGGAGTTTCTTGCCTTTTTGGAGGTCTGAGGTCTTCTGCCAGTGTTCAGTAGGTGTTCTGTAGGAGTTGTTCCACGTGCAGATGTATTTCTGGTGTATCTGTAGGGAGGAAGGTGATCTCCCTGTCTTAGTCTTCCGCCATCTTCAGAACACCCACACACACTAGGTCTTTAAATGTTTGCCTTTTTTCAATTCCTTTGGATAGAAAGGTTTTGTTTTCTTATGTTTTTCTTTTATGCCTATGGGAACTTCCAGGTTGGGGGTTTCTTTGGAGCCCAATCACGAATATATAAAAGATACAAAGAAAACCCAAGAGACTCACAGTGTTGTCTCTCCTCAAGTTTTGAGTTCTGTGTCCTGCCAGCTTCTTTCTTCCATCTTCAGAGTCCTTTTATGATTGTCTGTTGAATTATTCCCATGGTATTTAGACAAGAGGAAAAAGGAAAGTTAGTCAATGCCATTTGTTTTGGAACTAGAAGTCAGTTTATCTTTTCTGGAGTCATTTTCTTTATCCTACCATTTTCATAAACATTTCTTCTAAAATTTACCAGTGTCCTTAGCTCAGGCAGCTCCTCAATGGCTGGCTTTTCTAGTACTACATCTGGAAGGTTAGTAGTTACTAAATTTTCTCTTTCCCATATTGTCCCAAAAGTACCAAAAATACTTGGACATGGCCTCAATACATTCCTGGGGATGGTTGTAATCAAGTATCTCCATTATCAACAAGGATCTTGGTGGAGGGAAAATCTCATTCTCACATACTACTCAGGTTCTGCTTCCTCATTGGGGTCATCTCGATGTCCAGATTCTAACATTTTCTGTTCTACCTCATTCATTCATTTGGTCATTCATTTAGCTTTAGCATCATGAGTGGTAAGTGAACCACTGAGCTGTGGTACAATACTATCGTTGTGATGATAAATTTAAGGTACAATAGAAAGAACATGATAATCTTGTGAACCAGGTCATCCGGAGCTATTGAATGTTTACCCTGGGTTTGGATCTGTATAGATTTTGAAATCCCTTTCAGCACAAGCATCTGTTATTTCAGGTTCTGAGGTGGTCCTGAACAGACATTGAACCCAGTTTTTGTGTGTCTGACAGGAAATCCAGAATGATAAACTATCCTTTTCTTCCACTTTAGCTCATTGTTTCAAAATCCTTTTATTTTGTGCCAATGGTAAATTTTGGGAGAATTGCTGAAATAATCTCTCCTAATATTTTATTCATTTACTGCATTGATTCTGAGGATGAATTTGTACTTCAGTTTCCTTGGAAAGCTAATGTAAAACTGATTGTTATGCTGATATTCTGGTTTCCATGACAACTGGAATATGCTATCTAATGGTCAGAGGTAGAAACAGTTAGCAAGGATATTCACGGGGAGAAAGAATGGCATAAATGCATCTATACAGGCCTACTGGGGAGTCTACCATCACTATGACTATGTGTCTTTTTATGTGTGTGTGTTTGAGGGAATGACTTATTTTATTGGAGAAACTGGGTTTCATCCCCCCTGTAATTTGGGAGAAACTGTCAGGTAGGTCCTCATGAGGAGAGTGGTAAATAACTGAGTCACCAGTTATTTATTCAATTTCCTTGTCTCTGTGCTGTAAAATAGCCCGACACCTGTGAGAGGAGAACCTATTGAGCCTTTGATTCTTTCAAATGGATTCTCTCGGTGGACATAGAATAAAAGGTGGATGATCCAAAAGAGGATTAAATTAATTTTATTATTTTAAAAATGTATATAATATTTTTCAATTTTAACATTATGTATTAAAAATTCTCCTGACAACATGGGTATCACTTATCAGGGAAAAAATGAATTTTAGTAATAATCTAAATTCCCCTTAAACTGTCCTATATATTCAATACCAAAATAATTATCAAAAGTTCCTTTTAATTACTCAAGGCAATTATAAAATTCATCTAGTGTCAGTAAGGTGCCAGAATATCTAAAATATTTTTATTATATAGGACCGTTGCCAACTGTTCTTTTAGTGTAATAAAGAAATTTCCTTACTCATTATTTTTAGGAAATACTGCATTCAAGTGCCTATAAATTTCCACAGGCTGCATAGGACAAGAAGCTCTAAGGTAATAGCTTGGAATTTGGTGATGTGGGTTTGGGAGAAAAGTGGAAAAAAATGAATTTCAGTCTATGGGTGTCAGTATTCATGGGAGTCATTTTAAGAAATACGCACTTACTGAAAGAGAACTCCATACTAGGATTTCTTTTCCTTGAGGTATATGTTAATCAATCATCTGGATAAGTGGTAATCAGAATATTGCTTCCAAAATACTATTTCTATAGAGCATGACTATCAATTAGTTAACTGAAAACTCCTTTTGTTGTTGTTGTTGTGGTGGTGGTGGTGGTGGTGGTACACGGGCCTCTCACTGCTGTGGCCTCTCCCATTGCGGAGCACAGGCTCTGGACGCGCAGACTCAGCGACCATGGCTCATGGGCCCAGCCGCTCCGTGGCATGTGGGATCTTCCTGGACCGGGGCACGAACCCGTGTCCTCTGCATCAGCAGGCGGACTCTCAACCACTGTGCCACCAGGGAAGCCCAAAACTCCTTTTTGATTAGTGATTTTATTTCAATCTAAGAGCAATCGCAGAAGATGAATCATTTTTGTTAAAAGCATAGGAATTTAAAACTCCTAATTTTTACATTTTATTACTTTCAATTTTTTAATTTTATCATGGTGAGAACATTTAACATGAGACCTACCCTTTCAATGAAATTTAAAGTGTACAATACATTATTGTTGACTGTAGGTACAATGTTATATAGCAGATCTCTAGAGCTTATTCATCTTACTTAACTGAAATTTTGTGTCTGTTGACTAGTAACTTGCCATTTACCCCTCCTCCCAGATCCTGGAAACCCATTATTTCACTCTTTGATTCTATGAATTTGACCATTTTAGATATGTGAATGGAAGCATGCAGTATTTATCTTTCTGTGACTGGCTTTTTCCACTTAGCATAATGTCATCAAGATTCATTCACGTTGTCACATATGGTTGAATTTCCTTCTTTTTAAATGCAGAATAATATTCCATTGTATGCATACCACACTTTCTCTACTCATCCATCTGTTGATGGACACTTAGGTTGTTTCCACATCTTGTCTATTGTGAATAGTGATGCAATGAACATGGGAGTGTTAATACCTCTTCAAGATCTTGATTCTGTTCTTTTGGATAAATACTCAGATGGGATCATATGGTATGTCTACACTTAGTTTTTTGAGGAACATCATACTGCTTTTCATGGTGGCTGCACCGTTTTGCGTACCCAACAACAACGTGCAAGGGTTCCACTTTCTCCATATTGTGGCCAACATTTGTTATCTTTTATTTTTTTAATAATGGCCTACCTGGCAGGTGTGAAGTGGTATCTCATTGTCGTTTCAACTTGTATTTCACAGATGATTAGTAACATTGAGCTTCTTTTCATATCCCTCTGTCATGTATGTCTTCTTTGGAGAAATGTCTATTCAATTCCTTAGCCCATTTTTAAAGTGAGTTATTACCTTTTTTGCTATTAAATTATAGAGGTTCCTTTTATAATTTGGAAATTAACCTCTTGTCAGATATATGGCTTGCAAATATTTTGTCCCATTCCACAGGTTGCCTTTCCCCTCTGTTGATGGTTTCCTTTGTGGTGCAGAAGATTTTTAATTTGATGTAGTTTCACTTTTTAACTTTGGTTTTGTTGCCTGTGATTTTGGTGTCAAATCCATGAAATAATTTCCAAGATCAATGTTGTGAAGCTCTTCCTTTATGTTTTCTTCTAGGATTTTTAGAGTTTCAAGTCTTATATTTCAGTCCTTAATCCATTTTGAGTTGATTTTTTGTGTATCATGCAAGATGAGTCCAATTTTATTCTTTTGCATGTGAATACCCAATTTTCCCGTCACCATTTGTTCAACAGACTATCCTTTCTGCATTGTGTATTCTTGGTAAGCTTGTCAGTTTATTTTTCTTTACAGTTTATTTTAAGCTGACAACAACTTAACTTCAATCACATACAAAAACTCTACGTTTTAACTGCCCCCCACACATGCTTCATGTTACTGTTGTCATGATTTACATGTATTTATATTGTGTATCTTTTAACTAATTTTTAAATTATAGTTATTTTTAATGCTTATTTTAATACTTTTGTCCTCTACCTTTAATACTAGAATTAAAAGTGTTTCTTTCCTAACACCATTACAGTAATACAGGATTCTCTATTTGTCTATATATTTGCCTTTCCCAAAGAGTTTCATACTTTCCTATGCAGACTATAGCCAGGGAAGACAGCCTCTCAGAGAGCTCTGAGGAACTGTTCAGAAGAGGTAATGGAGGAGCCAAGATAGACACAAATTTTTACTGAAAAAAAAAAATATATAGTAGTCAAACATCAAAAGATTACTGCTAATCACAAAAAAAAGTCATCTTTTTTTTTATTTTTTTTTTTTTTTTAAACATCTTTATTGGGGTATAATTGCTTTACAATGGTGTGTTAGTTTCTGCTTTATAACAAAGTGAATCAGCTATACATATACATATGATCCCATATGTCTTCCCTCTTGCGTCTCCCTCCCTCCCACTCTCCCCATCCCACCCTTCCAGGCTGTCACAAAGCACCGAGCTAATATCCCTGTGCCTTGCGGCTGCTTCCCCCCAGCTATCTACCTTACTACGTTTGTTAGTGTGTATATGTCCATGACTCTCTCTCGCCCTGTCAAAACTCCCCCTTCCCCCTCCCCATATCCTCAAGTCCGTTCTCCAGTAGGTCTGCGTCTTTATTCCTATCTTACCCCTAGGTTCTTCATGACATTTTTTTCCCTTAAATTCCATATATATGTGTTAGCATACGGTATTTGTCTTTTTCTTTCTGACTTACTTCACTCTGTATGACAG
>NW_020172363.1:18198-28754 GCF_003031525.2 Neophocaena asiaeorientalis asiaeorientalis
CTCGCGCCCGTCTCTGGGGTTCGCGCTTTTAGCCGCGGCTCGCGCCCGTCTCTGGAGTTCCTTTAAGCAGCGCTCTTAAACCCCTCTCCTCGCGCACCAGGAGACAAAGAGGGAAGAAAAAGTCTCTTGCCTCTTCGGCCGGTGCAGGCTTTTCCCCGAACTCCCTCCCGGCTAGTCGTGGTGCACTAACCCCTTCAGGCTATGTTCAAGCCGCCAACCCCAGTCCTCTCCCTGAGCTCCGTCCAAAACCAAAACCCGAGCCTCAGCTCGCAGCCCCGCCCGCCCCGGCGGGTGAGCAGACAAGCCTCTCGGGTTGGTGAGTGCTGGTCGGCACCGATCGTCTGTGCAGGAATCTCCCCGCTTTGCCCTCCGCACCCGTCGCTGTGCACTACTCCACGGTCCCGAAGCTCCCCCCTCCGCCTCCCGCAGTCTCCGCCCGCGGAGGGGCTTCCTAGTGTGTGGAAACTTTTCCTCCTTCACAGCTCCCTCCCACTGGTGCAGGTGCCGTCCTTATTCTTTTGTCTCTGTTTTTTCTTTTGCCCTACCCAGGTACGTGGGGGGTTTCTTGCCTTTTGGGAGGTCTGAGGTCTTCTGCCAGCCTTCAGTAGGAGTTCTGTAGGAGTTGTTCCACGTGTGGATGTATTTCTGGTGTATCCGTGGGGAGGAAGGCGATCTCCGCGTCTTACTCTTCCGCCATCTTCAAGGTCCTCCCTGTGTTCCTGTTTAGGGTCCTTTTGCTTCAACTTGAGCAAGTCTCTTTAGCATTTCTTGTGAAGCAGGCAAGTAGTAATGGACTCCCACAGCTTTTCTTTTTATTTACTTTTTGGGTAGGGGGAGTCTCTTTTTCCCCTTAATTTTTAAAGAACAGTGTTGCCAGATGTAATATTCTTGGTTGGCATATTTTTTTAAGCAGTCTGAATATATCATCCCACCCCCTTATGGCTTGCAAGTTTTCTACTCAAAAATACACTCATAGTCTTATGGGATTACCCTTGTATGTGAAAAGTCATTTGTCTTGGCAATTTGATTATAATGTGTCTCACTGTGGATTTCTTTGGTTACATATTATTGGGGATCCATTAGGTTTCTTGGATATGTATGTCCATTTCTTTCTCTAAATTTGGGAAGTTTTCATCCATTATTTATTTGAATAAGTTTTATTGTCCTATCTCTCTCTTCTCCATCTGGGACTCCCACAATGCATAATCTGTGTGATAGTATCCCATAAGCTTTCCCACTCTTTTTACTTTTTTATTTTTTTACTCCTCTGACTAAATTATTTCCAGTTGATTATCTTTGTATTCACTGACCCTTTTTTCTGCTTGATCTAGCCTCGTGTGACTCCTTTCGTGGATTTTTCACTTCAGTTATTGTGTTCTTCAGTTCCATGAATTCAGTTTGGTACTTTTTAATATTATCTCTTTATTGAAATTCTCACTTTGTTCGCGCATCATTCTCTTGATTGTGGTGAGCAACATTATGACAATTTGAATTCTCTGTCAGTCTCTGTAAATCATGTATCTTGATTTCCTTAAGGTTAGATTTTGGAGATTCATTGTACACCGTTAGTTTGGAACATCTTTGCCTGATTCTTCAATTTTTTTGACTCTCTGTGTTGATGTCTGTACATTAGACAAAGTAGTCACCTCTCCCAGTCAGTCTTCATGGACTGGCCTCACACAGGAGAAGACCCCCAGCCATCACCCTGGCTGAAGATTTAAGGGCTCTCCAACAACTGCTTCCCTCCCTAAGGAGAGGCAAGCTGCTGTGTTTTTGTCTGCTCACTTGGTCCTAAGGTGGGAGAATCTATGGTCTCTACAAGTCCAAACTGCTGTTCTCCCCCAGGTGGCTAGACTGTGCTAGACCCATCAGAACTCCAAGACTGGAAAGTCAGTTGCCATTTCTTTGGGCATCCCTGGAATAGATGGAGTGTTAGATGCATGGATCTACTTCTACCCTCACAGGGGAAGGCTGAGAGCTGGGACTTTTCATTCACTCACTCTATGCCTAGCAGAAGGGAAGGAGCTTTGGTATCTAACAGTCCAAACCATCATCTCCATTCTCCCCCAGGTGGCTAGATTGTATCAAACCTATCAGAGCTCCAATACTGGAAAGACAAAAGCCAGTTCTCTGGGGAGCCCCTCAGAAAATGTTGGGGTGCCAAGCCAATCTCTTCCCCCCCCCCAGGAGAAGCTGAGAGTTAAGTGGTTTCTTCCTGATCATATAGCCCTGCGCCAGAGGCATAGACTGAGAAGGTGTCCTGAATCTGCCTGCTGGCTTCAATGAGTCTGGTTTCATGTTCACCCAGGGTGCAGAAGCATTCCATTTACTTTCTGGATTTATCACAAAGGGAATTCGTCCATGAATTGTTATTGAATTGGTGTGTTTGTGAGGGGAAGGAGGGTCCAAGACTTCGTACACCACCATCTTGCTGATGGAACTCTTGGATATTTTATTTCTTGATGATCATTAAAAAACTATGAACTGATGGGTCATGGATTGGGCAAGATTAATATTTGTTATTTATATTAATTTGATTTTGTATTTAAACATTACACCCGGTTCTAGAAGATCTGGATCAGAATAAATATTTGGATAAATGTAAACCTGAAAGTTTCTGAGATTTTAGGGGATACTTTAACAGGCTAGGTATTTTCCAGTGTGTGTACCAATGGTCAAAGAGAGCACAGGGAGAAACAAGAAAGAAAAAAGGGAAGGAAGGAAGCAAAGGGAAGGGAAGGAAGGAAGGAAGGAAGGGAAGGAAGAAAGAGTGAGAGAATGAGATTTCTATGGGTACAGAAAATGAAATGAAATTACTGGAAGTTTATATATAAACTTGGTAGTAGAGGATATATTGAAAAAGGGCCACTGGGTGCTGTGCCAGTTCATTTAGACATTTTTTTATGAAAGAGATTTTCCTATTATTTGTTCATATTAAGCATGCATCATTTTTTATCAGGAAAAACACTGATATTTTTATTTTGAGGGTATGTAGGAAATACACCATCAACATAATCCACACTTTCTAAGTGACATACAAATATAAACAATAAAGTATGATGAAATCTGGTGTAGAACCAAAAATATAGACTTTCCATTTTAGAAATTATAAAAGACAAAAAGAAAAAAATAAATTAAATAGACAAAAAAGGCTCAAATATTGACAATAATATTTTTACCACTTTTTTAACATTTTCAATAAGCATTTCTACAGTGATGAATACTGGCGAGTGATACCTGTCTACTTTGGTGGTTGATTAACCTGAGTTCTAGGCACTCCACATCCCACCTGTGTGACCTTGGGAAATAGAAGCCCCCACCCCCAGTTCCCTGGTGTCTGTTTCCTCAAACTTTGGATAATCCAATTTTGCCATTATTTTGTTGTTGTTGTTTTACCAATCTTAAGAGGTAAAAATATGGGATGCTTTTGCATTTGAAATTCTTTATTAACAAAGAAGGTAACTTTTATTATTCACTGGCCATTGTCTGTTTAATGTTTCCTTACTATGGAATCGAGGGTGTACAATAAATCTCTTTTTTCTTCCTCATGCAGCTTGTTGAAAAATTTAGATTAATATCTAAATATTTATCTATTGGCAATTTAAGTGCTGAAAATTGTAGTCCAGCATTTTGACACTGAAATCTTATGCTCCTATGAACTGTGGGTACCTCCATACTACCAGAAATAACCTTGGACTTTTTAAAAACACTTTTATTCATCCTTGATATTCCAGATGAAACACAGTGCACATTTGTGACTCTAATCAATCCTTGCATTGAAGAGATGTTGATAGTTTGTCTATTTGTCAGAAAAGGAGACTGGGACACAGAGCAGCTTAGGAAAATGCCTACAGCTATACACCACTGAAGTAGCAGAGCCGCACTCAAACTTCAGCTAACTTACTGAATGAATCTCTGGTTAGAAAGCTACCCATGGAACTGCCCTACTATTTTACATCCATGAAAAAATATAACAGCTGGAATGTGGGTTGCGATATCTAACTTGGTTTTTTCCTCACAGAGAAACTGTTGGAAACTTTCCTTCACTTATATACAGGCATGACTCTGTCCCACCTGACCTCATTCCTGTGTATCCCAGGAAGAATGTGGTGGCTCCTTGATTAAGGGAGCCCAGGACTAATGACAAAGGTATTTTCTCTTTGCTTTTTAATTCTGAGATTAACTGTAACAGAGAGCAGTTGTGTCTCTCTAAGCTGAAAAGCTGTGTGTGACAGAAACTGTATATATTTGTGTACATTGACAAATCTGCGTGTTCCCTGTCAACCCTCATTCAGTTTCTTTTCAAAATTCTTAATCTATCATATCCGTAAGAGTCATACAGTGCAACATCCTTATCCATTGACATTGTGTAAATTCCTGAAGGAAGCATGTCCTGAAGGAAGCGAATCCTAAATGTAACTGGTTGAAATTCATTTCTCAGTGTTTACCAAAGACAGGGCAGTCTGTGGGAGTTCAGTCTCTCGTCAGAACCCTTTTCCTTCTTGCTATTCTCTTCACATATATTTTTCCATATATTGATCTGTCTGTTTTGGCCCAGACATTAAATCCATGAGAAGCTTGTCTACCTCTGTACCTGGATGGTTTGATAGCTCTACCTTCACATATTATGATGTTTATTCAAAGTACCCTGAGAGTTCGTGGGCATTCCACCCATGCCAACTGACTTAACCTCATGACAGCCTATTATAACTAGACTATCTCTGATCACAACTTCTGTATTGTTCAAAGGAAAAAAACCCTTTCCTATATATTGCTTTAGCCCTGTGTTCTGCACAGAGTCATCACAATGGCTGGTTCTGACATCTTCTCTTCTACTTCTTTTATTCTATTGTAACAATGTGAGTCACATCTGAGACTTTGTGGTCTGAGATGATGCTGATGCTCTAATGATAAATCTGATGAGTCACAGAAAGTATATATTCATCTTGTGACTCAAGTGCAAGGGAATTTCTTGTTGACTGGGGGTTGCAGTAACTTACACCTGGAGGTTGAGGTAATAAAGCAGTGTGAGGAGCTGACTGGACCTTCTATGCATCACAGTCTGCTATCAGGAATTCCTGTGACACAACTTTATTAGAATTGAGTGTGTGCTTCTGTTGGCCAATGGTGGCAAACAGTCATAGCCCTCTTGTCAGAGAAGTCTGTCCTGAGGCACTCAGTGAAGGACATCTCAGACATGTTCCCAATGCCTCCTCCTTGTTCTTGAGTCTAGAGGGCAACTGTGGCAACTGAGTACTGGAGGTAATTTGGCATCCCTTCAGGAGAAGCATGCGGTATTTTTGGTTCCAAGTTAATCCTAACAGTGAGTCTGATGAGAAATCTGAGCCTATAAACAATCCAAAAATTTCTCTGTTACCATTGTTTGAAAAGTGTGGTCCATGAAATACCTACTATTTAAAGGCTGCTAGTATGCTCCTTAATACGTTTTTGTTCATTCGTTAGTTGGAGCAGTATAGATCAGACTGGCTGACCTCTCAATTTTGAATCTGACTCTGAGAGTCAATGTATTTACCCCAGTTACGATACAATGCTACAGTAATGCAGGAAATATGGTAACATTTTGTTTTATATGACAACTGTCTATGCTATTGTTTTCTGGTAGACAGATCTGATAGAATTACATGCAGAAAAGTTGGAAAATCTGTATGGATTACAGGCTTATTCAAAGCCTATCATCATAAGGTGTTTGTATATCTCTGTGGTTGTGGGTTGAGATATTTATTGGAGTATGAGGGTGCTTGATCCTTCCTGTTTTGTGGGAGACACTGACAGCTCATGCTAAGACAATCCTGAAGAGGCCAAGTCACCAGTCAGTGATTTTCCTTCCTTGATTCTGTCAACTAAGACGACAGCAATTTGATACCTAATTTAATAAAAACAAAGGTTTCTGTATTTTTCTAATCAAGCATGCTTTTCTAAGAAAGCTTTTTTCTAATACTTTAAAGAAGTGTCATACATCATGATAATATCTACATAGAGTAATAATCTTTTCACACGTCAGGAAACATATGCAAACTTGAAGTTATAAAACAGGAGTTGGCAAATTTTTCAGAAAAATGCCAGATATTGGATAACCTATACTTTGGGGCCATACAAGTCTCTGTCCCAATTACTCAACTCTGCTATTGTAACAGGAGATCGGCCATAGACAGCAAGATAAAAAATGAGGGTAGCTGTGTTCCAATAAAACTGATTTTTTTTAAAAAGGACAGCAGGCCAGATATAGCCATCAGGCTTTAGTTTGTGACCCTGTTATAAAGGATTAGATTTCAAATGTTTGGAAAAATCTAATATTATCTTTCGGACAGCAGGCCAGATATAGCCATCAGGCTTTAGTTTGTGACCCTGTTATAAAGGATTAGATTTCAAATGTTTGGAAAAATCTAATATTATCTTTCTGAGCTCCAATTCATCACCATCTTGCTTATAGCTACTCATACAGCTGAGCCTCATTTTGGAAACCAATTCTCTAAAGGAATATTTATGTCTTTTCCCACCAGTCATTTAATACGGCTTCCCTTTACCTGTAGCATAAAGCACCAATCCCTTAACAAAGACTGCTTTATGTCAGCTTGAGTGCCTGCTAGTAGATATTGTTGATGATGCAGTTAGTGATTCATTCTATTAATTATGTCTCAAGAGAGAAGCATAGGCTTTCCAGTATTTATTGCTGCCTCCCTTGTATGAAATATGCTTTAAGAGGAAGAAGATGGTAGGTAAGGGATATCTGAACCTCTCAATCAACATTCCTTAGAGTATGTACAGGTGCTGTGGCCACCTTTACCACCCATCTGGGTCTGATCATTCAGATTGCCACAGGGAGACAGGAAATCAAGAGGAGAAAAAAGCAGGTTGCATTTCCTTTCTCATTCCTTTTGCTGTGTCATCGCAACAAAGGCCCTTCACCTAGCATGGCCATGTGATTCCTGTAGGGGCAGTAAGGACAGGTTTGCATATTTCTTCTAATTCCAGGGACATTGGATATTGCATCCCTCAGAAAGTATGCTCAGTGTCACTAATCATTAAGAAAATTAAATTTAAAGCCACAGTGCCATACTATATCACACCTACTGGGATGGCTATTATCCAAACAACAACAACAAACAATGAAACAAAAAAACAAAACAGAATGTATCAAGCATTGGTGAGAATGTGAAGAAATTGGAACACTTGTGCACTGCTGGTGGGAATGTAAACTGGGGCAGCCATTATGGAAAACAATATGGTGAATCATCAAAAATTTGTAAACAGAATTAAAATAGAATTGTATATAAAATTAAAAATAAAATATTTTATTTTTATAAAATTAAATATAATTTTACAATGAAAAATAGAATTATGATCCAGCAATTCTACTTTTTAGATCTACAACCAGAACAGTTGAAGTCAGAGACTCAAACAGATTTTTGTATACCCATGTTCACAGCAGCATTATTCATAATAGCCAAAGTGTGGAACTAACTCATGTTGATTGTGAGACTATTATAATAAATAGAATGTCATATATTCATACAATGGAAGATTATCCAGCCTTAAAAAGGAAGCAGATTCTGACACATTAACAATGCTGAAAGTGGTAGGCATTATGCTAAGTGAAAGTCACAAAAGGACAAATAATATGTGAGTATGAAAGTACCTCAAATTCATAGAGTAATCAAATTCATAGAATCAGAAAGTAGAATGGTGGTTTCCAGGGGCTGGGTGGAGAATGGAATAGGGAGTTATTATTTAATGGGTACAGACTTTCAGTTTTGGAAGATGAAAAAATTCTGGAGATGGATGGTGGTGATGATTGCATAACAATATGAATGTACTTAGTGCCACTGAAGGGTACACTTAAAATGGTTAAAATGGTAAATTGTATGATATACATATTTTATCACGATTAAAAGTATAAGAGGGCTTCCCTGGTGGCGCAGTGGTTGAGATTCCGCCTGCCGATGCAGGGGACACGGGTTCATGCCCCGGTCCAGGAGGATCCCACATGCCGTGGAGCAGCTGGGCCTGTGAGCCATGGCCGCTGAGCCTGCGTGTCTGGAGCCTGTGCTCCGAAATGAGAGAGGCCACAACAGTGAGAGGCCCGTGTACCGCAAAAAAAAAAAAAAGTATAAGATTGCTTGAGGTACAAGCCTTCAACTGAGACCTGCATCTCTTCATTCCTATATTGTGCTTCAAAATATTCTGTTGTTTCCCAACACCAAATCTCTGTTATTATAGAATGAAGTAGCTGTAGAGCAAGGAGTACAACAAAATCTCAACATAAAATGATTGCAAAACATGTTTAGGAAAATGGGAACAATCTTACCCAATATTACACAGATCATGGTAAGTCTGGTTCTGCTAGCTAGATCTCTTGATTCTCACTCCAACTACTGTTCACCAGAGCCTTTACCGTGCTCAGCACTTCTGAAGTACACTGCTTTCCCAGGGCTCAAGTGGCATCAAATCTGGTAATCCAGGTACTATGCACATCTAACATCAATCCATAAAATACAAGCAGGAAGGAAATCAAACAAATCAGATGCACTTGATTAATAATTTCCCCCACCCTAGCTCTAGAATGTATGTTATTCTGAAAGAGAAGTGATAACTTAATCTCAGCCATATTTTAGATGTCATGTTTATTTTCCTCCTTCTTCTACATAACAAAATATTTCCATGTTACATTACTTATATTATGCTAGTCCGTTCCTGTTTCAGAACAATGCAAACTACTGCTTTAACGATAGCATCCTGTTTGGACAAAAATATTTAATAGTAGTGTGTGTGTGTGTGTGTGTGTGTGTGTGTGTGTGTGTGTGTGTAACAATGTGCTTCTGTGTATGAAACCAAATTGGGGACCTTGATGTTAATGTATTTCTATTCTAAAACAACATTAAAAGAGCTTAGAGAAACTATAACATATGTAGAAAGTTATACATATTCACTGTTAATATGATGGTGTGTGTGCTTACAACACATTTCCTATGCATCTGTATACACATACATGCACATATTACATAAAACTATATTTCTTCACTCAACAGCATATTTGAACACTTTTTCATGTAAATAAATAATTTCAATGTCATTTTTAGTGAACCTCTTATTTTTTTGGCTGTGTTGGGTCTTCTTTGCTGCATGCGAGCCCTCTCTAGTTGCGGCGAGCAGGGGTCACTCTTCATTGTGGTGTGTGGGCTTCTCTTTGTGATGGCTTCTCCTGTTGCGGAGCATGGGCTGCATGACCGCGGGCTTCAGTAGTTGTGGCACGTGGGCTCAGTAGTTGTGACTCATGGGCTCTAGAGCACAGACTCAGTAGTTGTGCTGCATGGACTTAGTTGCTCCGTGGCATGTGGGATCTTCCTGGACCGGGGTACGAACCCACGTCCCCTGCTTTGGCAGGTGGATTCTTAACCACTGAGCCACCAGGGAAGTCCCAGTGAACCTCATTTAAAAAGATTTCCTCAATGTTTCCAAAATGTATTTTTTAAAAGTCAATCAATACAGAAATGAATAATGTGAGAGATGAAATCGTTCTCTCAATCTCTTTTCCCACATTCCCACCCAGATATACTCTGTTAAAGGGTTGGCATATATTTTTCCAGTTTTCTGTATACATTGTAGAAATATGTGTTATAACTCACTTGCATATTTTAGCTAATGCAGTATTGATTTTTATGTTTCATAATGTAAAAATTATTTTCATAATAAATGCATATAGGTTTGGAGGCTTCTGTTTTAGAGAACTCAGAGACAAATCGGCTCTCAAACTACAGTTGTCATCTGAGGACACAGAAAAAAAAGGGGAGAGAGGAAAATGGTGACTCAGTCACTCCAGTCTCCCCTCAGCAGGACTTGTAAGCTTTTTCCATAAAATCAGATTCATCAGCCTCCAAACAAATGCCTCCCCACAATCCAATACACACACACACACACACACACACACACACACACACACCCCAAATTCACAAGAGGCTTTATATATTTATGCATATATCCCATGCTTGCTGCTTGTACACATTCCTGCAAATTTCTCAGTCCCTTATTTTTTTCTCTTCTTCTTCTGGGACCCCTATAATTCGAATGCTGGTGCATTTAAAGTTAAACACAAGCTTTAAATGACACATGAAACAAGGTGGACTTAATCGATATTTATATGACATTCAATCCAAAAACAACAGAATACATATTTTTCTCAAGTGCTAATGGAACATTCTCCAGGATAGATCATATCTTGGGTCACAAATCAAGTCTTGGTAAATTTAAGAAAATTGAAATTGTATAGAATGCATGAGAAAAGTGTTTTATAACATAAAAATTTAATGTGATTGTCATTATTTTTTTCCCTTCAAATCCAATACACACACACACACACACACACACACACACACACACACCCCAAATTCACAAGAGGCTTTATATATTTTTCCATATATCCCATGCTTGCTGCTTGTACACATTCCTGCAAATATTTCTCTTTCCAGAATAAATGTTATTTTCAGCTTCACTTATTTACTTATTATCTAAATATTCATGGAGAAATCTGAAATTGTGTT
>NW_020172363.1:29307-65571 GCF_003031525.2 Neophocaena asiaeorientalis asiaeorientalis
CTATGGGAAGCAGCAAAAGCAGCTCTAAGAGGGAATTTTATAGCAATAAAATCCTACCTTAAGAAACAGGAAACATCCCAAAAAACAACCAAACCTTGTACCTAAAGCAATGAGAGAAAGAAGAACAAGAAAAGCCAAAGTTAGCAGAAGGAAAGAAATCATAAAGATGAGATCAGAAATAAAAGAAAAAGAAATGAAGGAAATGATAACAAAGATCAATAAAAACATATATATATAGGGCTTCCCTGGTGGCGCAGTGATTGAGAGTCCGCCTGCCGATGCAGGGGACACGGGTTCGTGCCCCGGTCCGGGAAGATCCCACATGCTGCGGAGCGGCTAGGCCCATGAGCCATGGCCGCTGAGCCTGCACGCCTGGAGCTTGTGCGCCACAACAGTAAGAGGCTCGCATACCGAAAAAAAAAAATATATATATATATATAAAGCACCAGTATTCCAATAAATGAGAAATGTTTTTTATGAAGATTTGAGTCCACATACCACAGAAATTTTATCCAATGTGTGTCAGTGTGTGTGTGTGTGTGTGTGTGTATATGAAAAAACACATTTTAAAAATTGCACAGCCTATTTTAACATTTGTTGATATTCATATTTGCTTTTATTTTTTAAAGTGTGAAACCCTTTTTCACAGTTTTCAACATGTAATCAAAAAATCAATTAGGAGGAAAGTGGGATGTTAAAGTCCCCTACTATGAATGTGTTAAAGTCGATTTCCCCTTTTATGGCTGTTAGTATTTGCCTTATGTATTGAGGTGCTTCTATGTGGGGTGCATAAATATTTACAATTGTTATATCTTCTTCTATCCTAGAGAAATGGAAATAAAAACTAAAATAAACAAATGGGACCAAATGAAATGTAAAAGCTTTTGCACAGCAAAGGAAACCATAAACAAGACCAAAAGAGAACTGTCAGAATGGGAGAAAATATGTGCTAATGAAGTAATGGACAAAGGATTAATCTCCAAAATTTACAAGCAGCTCATCAGCTCAATAACAAAAAAACAAACAACCCAATCCAAAAATGGGCAGAAAACCTAAATAGACTTTTCTCCAAAGATGATATATAGATTACCAACAAACACATGAAATAATGCTCAACATCATTAATCATTAGAGAAATGCAAATCAAAACTCCAATGAGATAGATATCATATACCAGCAGTCAGAATGGCCATCTTCAAAAAATCTAGAAACAATAAATGCTGGAGAGGGTGTGGAGAAAAGGGAACACTCTTGTACTGCTGGTGGGAATGTGAATTGGTACAGCCACTATGGAGAACAGTATGGAGGTTCCTTAAAAAACTACAAATAGAACTACCATATGACCCAGCAATCCCACTACTGGGCATATACCCTCAGAAAACTGTAATTCAAAAAGAGTCATGTACCAAAATATTCATTGCAGCTCTATTTACAATAGGCAGGAGATGGAAACAACCTAAGTGCCCATCATTGGATGAATGGATAAAGAAGATGTGTCACATATATACAATGGAATATTACTCAGTGATAAAAAGAAACAAAATTGAGTTATTTTCATTGAGGTGATGAACCTAGAGTTTGTCATACAGAGTGAAGTAAGTCAGAAAGAGAAAGACAAATACTGTATGCTAACAAATATATATGGAATGTAAGAAAAAAAATGTCATGAAGAACCTTGTGGTAAGATGGGAATAAAGACACAGACCTACTAGAGAATGGACTTGAGGATATGGGGAGGGGGAACGGTAAGCTGTGACAAGGTGAGAGAGTGGCATGGACGTATATGCACTACCAAACGTAAAATAGATAGCTCGTGGGAAGCAGTTGCATAGCACAGGGAGATCAGCTTGGTGCTTTGTGACCACCTAGAGGGGTGGGATAGGGAGAGTGGCAGGAAGGGAGACACAAGAGGGAAGATATATGGGAACATATGTATATGTATAACTGATTCACTTTGTTATAAAGCAGAAACTAACACACCATTGTCAAGCAATTATACTCCAATAAAGGTGTAAAAAAACCATCAATTATGGTTATTTTCTGATTTCCAAAGCAATGCACGCTTGAGAGAAACAATCAGATGGGAAATATGTTAAATACAAATATTAAACTATTCCCTTATCACTTGTTTGGTCCCTTATATATAATCTTACAGATATTTTTCTTTTCATATTTTGTACTAATTGGAATACCTTTCTCTTCTCATCCTCCAGAGGGAAAGAAAAATATATAAAGAGAAAGAGACAGAAAAATATATAAAGAAAGATATAAATATTGATTCCCATTTGCACACCAGTACCAATACCATAGAATTTTGAAAAACACCATACTAACTTTTAAGTAAATTCGATTTCTCACAGGTCCATGTGTATAAAAGTGCATCTGACTTTAGAATCCAGCCAAACACTGTCTGAAAAGTGTGAATACACAATGAGATTAAAACAAAAGGGAAATACTATAATTGACATCTCTGAAATCTATAATATCATGGTCAATTTTAGATAATCAAAAAATAAATTTTTCAATTGAATATTTTAATTTTCCGAGTCCCTGTTTAACTTCTGTTCTATGACATTTGCTCTTTAGTTAAAGAATGGAAAAATTAGGTGAAAATTAACTTTATTTCTCCAATCAACAATCATGGTTTTGGAGGAAATATAAGCTCTATTTTGTTAACTCCTTTCTAAGCGAGGGCTTAAATAATTTCTGAGGAAAAAAGATAACAATCTTAAGCAAGGAATTCTTTAAAAATGGGGTGCTTTTATTAATAAAAACCCTACCACGACATTATCTAGATGCAGTAATTCATTTTCTTTCATCATTACTCCTGTGCCCCTTGCCTACAATTACTATTTAGTAGAGCTTCTTGTAAGCTGTAGGCTTTATAATTTTAAAGGCTTCAAAAATAGTCATTTCATAAAATATGAGTCAGAAGATCCCTTTATCATAATAAATTCATAGTCTATAAAATTACATTTAGAAGGAAAATACAGTCTTGCCTATTATTGTACCTTTCCATCTCCAGATTAATTTTAGCATAAATTTTCACATGTACTTTTTTAAAAGCTTATAAGATTGCATTGGGTTAGCAGTGAATTTTCAGCACGATTTTGTAAGAATTTCTATCATAAAAATTGTTCTCTCATGTTGTTCACCAGTTCATATATTTCTTCGCAGGCATCATGCCTAAATTTTAGGAGGGTTGTTTTTTGTACATAGTATTTAAATGGCAACTGTTACCAACTGAGGACTCATTTAATTGCCCTCGGTTTTCTAATTAGTAATAAAAACTTAGACTTATTTGCATTTTCCAAATTATATAATATGGCCATAAATGTGCATACACATATTCAACTTACCAAACTTTCAGTACTAAATCCCTGACTCCCAATTTTTCTCTAAACAAATAACCAGTCACAAAACCTAGTCTTCAGGTACGCACCTTAGAAGACTATCTCCTACTTAAAAAAAAAAAGACCATCTCCTACTTAGAAAAGGAAAAATATGAGCACTTCAGAAAAGGAACCATTCAACACTCATGGTTTATACTGAAGGCATTATTTTAAGACAAGTGTGAATATTTTCCCTTTCAAAGCCCATTCCTTTACAAAACTCAGGTTGTTTCTCCAGTCCAGCAGGCCAACTTTCTTCCAAAGGTGCTCTTTTAACCCTTTGGTCCCTATCACCCTGCCACAGGAAAGTTATCTAGTATGCCCTGTAATTGTAATAATATCATGCACAGTGTTTTGAATTAAAAAGTCAAGTGTAGCTTCTTCTTTTCCTGAAGGTGGGACCTTTACAGTTACTAACATTCAAGTGAGGGTAAAAGATGTATCTTTCAGAACCTATTGATTTCCCTGTGTTGTGCACAAGGATAAGGAGTTGCTCATGTACACAAGATAAGTTATCGCATTGTAGTTCATTATAATAACAATGACAAAATACTATCCATGAGACAGACAGAAAAACTGAGTCCAAGTCAAGAAGGATATGTTATTTATCCATTACAAAGACATGCAAATCTAAATGCACTGACACAGAAGAAAAATTCCAGTTAATATAATCAGGTTAGAGATCAATGAAGTACAAATCATGCAGGTCATGTAAAACACTACAGGTGGAGAGCAATGCTATATATGTTTATCTTAGGATACAAATTCGATAAAGGTGAGTCTTGAATGGTAAACAGAAATCTGATAAAATAGCTACACATGAAACAAGAGAGTAACAAGAATGGAAATGGATAGTAAAGGAAGACCTGATTTTCCCCTCTAATATTATAAAATATTACATAGAGAATGCACTTATATGTACATATGCACTTCAACGTAACTATAGAGGCTTTAAGGAGATATGAGATAAAATATCAGATATAAGTGAGAAAAGAAAGTAACCCTAGCAAAATGGTACCATACAAAGGGAATGTAATGAAAATATCTTTGAAAAGTTCTTAGACTGGTATTTTATATTGATCAAAGGAAACATTTCTTATTAAAATTTAGGTACCTAGGGCTTCCCTGGTGGCGCAGTGGTTGAGAGCCTGCCTGCCGATGCAGGGGACACGGGTTCATGACCCGGTCCGGGAAGATCCCACTTGCTGCGGAGTGGCTGGGCCCGTAAGCCATGGCTGCTGGGCCTGTGCGTCCGGAACCTGTGCTCCGTAGCGGGAGAGGCCGCGACAGTGAGAGGCCCACGTACCGGAAAAAAAAAAAATAATTTAGGTACCTAAACACCTAAGAGATATATAAGGAGTCCCAGGAGAGAGCCTGGGAAATTGAGAATATTGAAAGGAATAATAGCTGAGAATTTTCCAAAATAATGAATAATATCAAGCAGAATATTCAAGCTATGCTTTAAAAAAATATAAACATAACATTTGCATACACACACATCCCAAAACACACACACACACACACACACACACACACACACACATACTCCTAGACCAGTTATAGTAAAACTCCTAGAAAACAAAACCAAGGAGAAAAACCTGAAAAAGAAGAGACAAAACCAAAAACAATCATAATTAACAAGCAAGGGCCCTCTTTTTTCTTTTCTTTCTTTTTTAAAAAAGTCAGAGTTAACAGAATTTTTTTGAGGCTGAAAAAGGCATAAAGGTAACAATGAGGTAACGTGGAGATAACAATGGTAGAAAGGAGCTAAGGCTCTTAGGTCTGGAAAAACCAAGTGAAGACATAGCAGTTCTGAGAACTCATAAGCTTAGAGGAGGGTTCTTTCAGAGCCAGGACACAGATTCCAAAGAAAGTTGCTGCTCAGCTAAAAGTGGGTTTTAAGGAAGATCAGAGGAGGGACCCCCTAAAACCTAAGACCCCTTACCTCTGATGATGGTCACCTGATCTCTGCTCATGCCAGAGCATCAGGATCTCAGAGGAGGACACCCTCAAAGCTGAGATCTAGAACTCAGGAGAGAGAGAGAGAGTTCACCAGTGTGCTAGTGCTTGTCTTTCTTAGGGGACCTGATGTAATGAGTCCCTGAAGTTTGGACAAACTGTATTTTGGATATTTTGGCCCTTCTGAAATCATATGGCCTTATTTTTGTTTAGGGCCTTTATTCAGGTGACATTGAGAAGAATAGGAACAGAGAGGAAGGCACATTCTTCTTCTCTTTCCTGCCTCCCTTTGGTCAACTTGACTGGCAGAGCCTAACAGGGAGCAGGCTGGTAAAGGAAAAGTGAGCTTGGCAGACTCCTAGTCCCAGCATCATGAACAGAGTATAGGATATGGAGCCAAGAGACTTAGATATCCTTTACCCAGCACCTACTTCTTCCTAAAGCATATACCTGACGAAGAATGCAACAGCAAGTCTTTTAGATGCTATGCATTTTTTGGAAACACAATAAATACCAAGATAACTGTAACATTAGCAACATCCATTTTCTAAAATGCAAAACCAAAAATCAGAACATTTGTTAAGGAACTCTTACCTGATGCTTATATAATAAATGGAGAGCCATTTGTAGATTTCAGTTAATGGTACTATGGCAGGAAATTTGTTTATTTCCTTTATTGAGAATAAATAAAGAGAACATTTATTAGGAATATTTATTAATTTGTGTATCAGCTGCACACAATGAGCACAATATCACAAGTGCTACCTGCTGACCAGAGTGGTGACTTTGAACACTTGTGCAGGGAAGAAAAAGGAAAAAAAAAACACTTCTAGTGAGGAATTCTCTTAAAATGTGAGCCCTTCTCTTAATACCACAACACACACACCCCAAAACACACACACACACACACACACACACACACACACACATACTCCTAGACCAGTTATAGTAAAACTCCTAGAAAACAAAACCAAGGAGAAAAACCTGAAAAAGAAGAGACAAAACCAAAAACAATCATAATTAACAAGCAAGGGCCCTCTTTTTTCTTTTCTTTCTTTTTTAAAAAAGTCAGAGTTAACAGAATTTTTTTGAGGCTGAAAAAGGCATAAAGGTAACAATGAGGTAACGTGGAGATAACAATGGTAGAAAGGAGCTAAGGCTCTTAGGTCTGGAAAAACCAAGTGAAGACATAGCAGTTCTGAGAACTCATAAGCTTAGAGGAGGGTTCTTTCAGAGCCAGGACACAGATTCCAAAGAAAGTTGCTGCTCAGCTAAAAGTGGGTTTTAAGGAAGATCAGAGGAGGGACCCCCTAAAACCTAAGACCCCTTACCTCTGATGATGGTCACCTGATCTCTGCTCATGCCAGAGCATCAGGATCTCAGAGGAGGACACCCTCAAAGCTGAGATCTAGAACTCAGGAGAGAGAGAGAGAGTTCACCAGTGTGCTAGTGCTTGTCTTTCTTAGGGGACCTGATGTAATGAGTCCCTGAAGTTTGGACAAACTGTATTTTGGATATTTTGGCCCTTCTGAAATCATATGGCCTTATTTTTGTTTAGGGCCTTTATTCAGGTGACATTGAGAAGAATAGGAACAGAGAGGAAGGCACATTCTTCTTCTCTTTCCTGCCTCCCTTTGGTCAACTTGACTGGCAGAGCCTAACAGGGAGCAGGCTGGTAAAGGAAAAGTGAGCTTGGCAGACTCCTAGTCCCAGCATCATGAACAGAGTATAGGATATGGAGCCAAGAGACTTAGATATCCTTTACCCAGCACCTACTTCTTCCTAAAGCATATACCTGACGAAGAATGCAACAGCAAGTCTTTTAGATGCTATGCATTTTTTGGAAACACAATAAATACCAAGATAACTGTAACATTAGCAACATCCATTTTCTAAAATGCAAAACCAAAAATCAGAACATTTGTTAAGGAACTCTTACCTGATGCTTATATAATAAATGGAGAGCCATTTGTAGATTTCAGTTAATGGTACTATGGCAGGAAATTTGTTTATTTCCTTTATTGAGAATAAATAAAGAGAACATTTATTAGGAATATTTATTAATTTGTGTATCAGCTGCACACAATGAGCACAATATCACAAGTGCTACCTGCTGACCAGAGTGGTGACTTTGAACACTTGTGCAGGGAAGAAAAAGGAAAAAAAAAACACTTCTAGTGAGGAATTCTCTTAAAATGTGAGCCCTTCTCTTAATACCACCCTGCCTGGAAAACATGTCAAAGACTCAGAAATAGGCACAAGAGATTCCTGGGGCCCTACAGTGGAATGTCAGGCATTGGCTAATGGGTCCTGCAGGAATTAGCTCATTCTATAGAGGTATGGCCTTTTCATTGTCTTTGATTAGACTACTTTAATATGTAAGAGACAGAAATTGACATGTAGAAAACTGATAGTAATGCCATTGTTTCTGTTCATGGCAGTGAAAATGATTCCTATCCTTAGCAGTGCATACACAATTTGTCCTATAGAAAAATAATATCAGTATCTCAAATTCTTATTTGAAAAGTGTCCAGTAGTTTACTGGTTCCTTTGTTAATTGTTGAGATAAATAATAACTTGGATAAGAGTTCATTTAACAATAGCATGAGAGTCTCAGCATCACAGAGCAGTGTATAAGATTTGGTGCAGAGAGAGGGAGACATAGATATCCTTTACCTAGTACCTACTTCTTTTTAAAGCACATATCCTGATGACAAATGCAACAGTAATTCCTTTAGATACCACGACTTTCTTTTGAAACATAATAAATACAGAAATAATGATAACACCAGCAACAGCTACTTCCTAAACCACAAAAACAAAAATCAGAACCTTTGTTAAGGAACTTGTACCTTATGCTTATGTGATAAATGGGGAGCCCTTTACAGATTTTAATTAATGGTGTGATGACAGTAAATTTGTCTTTTTTTTTAACATCTTTATTGGGGTATAATTGCTTTACAATGGTGTGTTAGTTTCTGCTTTATAACAAAGTGAATCAGTTATACATATACATATGTTCCCATATCTCTTCCCTCTTGCATCTCCCGCCCTCCCATCCTCCCTATCCCACCCCTCCAGGTGGTCACAAAGCACGGAGCTGATATCCCTGTGCTATGTGGCTGCTTCCCACTAGCTATCTACCTTACGTTTGGTAGTGTATATATGTCCATGCCACTCTCTCACTTCATCCCAGCTTACCCTTCCCCCTCCCCATGTCCTCAAGTCCATTCTCTACGTCTGCATCTTTATTCCTGTCCTGGCCCTAGGTTCTTCAGAACCGTTTTTGGTTTTTAGATTCCATACACATGTGTTAGCATACGGTATTTGTCTTTCTCTTTCTGACTTACTTCACTCTGTAGGACAGACTCTAGGTCTATCCACCTCATTACAAATAGCTCAATTTCGTTTCCTTTTATGGCTGAGTAATATTCCATTGTATTAAAGAGAATATCTTTCTTATTCCATGTGTCAGCTGTTCAAGGTGAGCACCTTTCAACCCCAAAGTTCCACATAGTTACATTAGCGCTTCCAATCCTACTCATTTATCTCATCATATCTTGACTTCAAATTTTCTCTCCCATAACATACACATAATAATTTCTTAGTAGAAGTAGATATAAAATGAGCAAAGTACATCTTTAAGAGTTCAAGCACAAATCTTTTTTAAACAGAGGTGTAAGATCACACATATTTGGAGATCTCTGCTTTAAAGAACTCAGATCACAATGCCCTCACACAACAGGTGTCATCTTAGGACACAGAAAAACACAGAAAGGTGACTCGTCACCTCAGATTCTCTTTAGTGAGAATTTCCAGCTTCTTCAATAAAACAGGAGGGCTTATAGCCCCTAATCCCCAACTAAATACCTCATCTTCCCAAAGCACACATACACAAACATGCACACACACACTACCTCACAGTGATAGTAATCACGTACTAGGTTTCTAGTCCATCCAGCCTGTAACATCCTTGTAATAATGTTCTTACCTCCAGGATAAAATGGCATATCCCAGTTGTCATAGAAACCAGAATGTCATCAAAATGTTCTTGTTGATGTTAGCTTTCTAAGGAAACCAGGAAATGGTTTCACGTACAACCTCAGAACCAGAGCATTGCACTTGATCTTATTCACTTATACCATGCTCAATCTGATGAAGGAAATATTGGACACAATACTAGCCACGGCATAGGCATTTAAAGAAAGGAAGCTTTTTACACAAGGCATTATCAAGGAAGTAAAAAGGGGTTAAGCAGTATGGTTCTCCTCTTAGAGACACAGACTCATGTTCCAGTTTCTGTTACAAACCACCTTTCAGCCTGCCATAACACGAGAGTCCAGGTGCACTTATGCAGGTGGAAACCTGTGGATTGTTGGTCACTTGTAAATGACCTGCAGAGCATAAAGTATCTGGATGTCAGAGGAAGACAAACTAGAAAATCAGGTTTTGCCAGGGTCAAAGGAAGCTGTGCCTGCATTTGGACAAATGTGTTATTAGGGTTGTGAGGAGAAAATGGTTCCTGAGAAGAGAAACAACTCCCACAAAGTTGCCTGTGCTCTAGGGCAGCAGGGAGATAAAGCTAAGTATCTCGAATTTGGGAATCTGCTCTGCCCACGAAATGCTGAAACCACATTGCCAGTGAATAATTTGCTTAGAGGTAAGTTTCTTCCAACCACGTTCACATTTTTAAATTTATTTTATTTTATTATTATTTTTTTCCTGGTACTTAGGCCTCTCACTGCCATGGCGTCTCCCGTTGCAGAGCACAGGCTCCGGACGCGCAGGCTCAACGGCCATGCCTCACGGGCCCAGCCACTCCGTGGCATGTGGGATCTTCCTGGACCGGGGCACGAACCCGTGTCCCCTGCATCGGCAGGCGGACTCTCAACCACTGTGCCACCAGGGAAGCCCACATTTTTTTAATTTCAGTAATGTTGATAATGACTGCACAAGCACACACAAAATCATCAGGGTACACAAGCACACACAAGTTCTGTCACACAGTCATTCACATTAGACAGAGCTGCCCAATTATGCAGCACTTTCTCCTATAATAAGCCTGTGTGGTCGGCCCTGAGCAGTAATGCACATGAAACAGGCCCCCAGGGGAGAAAGCAGTGCAATCTGGTTTCCAGCAGTTCCAGGTTCCCTGATTTAAACGCCCCCCCACCAATAAACACACTGTGGCCTGATATTTTTAGCCACCAAGATGATGTCAATGAAAGCTGCATTAGCAAATGATGCAGAGTCAGTCAGCTCTCATGAGCTGATCTGAGCCAGCTCCAGCACACAACTGGATCTGCGCACTCCAGAGCAAAACAAGATCATCCCATTCTATGTGGGATCGACAGGAGAAGTGCCATGCTGAATTAGAGATCACCAGTATGCAAACTACGTAAAAGATTTCAAAAGGTTCTTAAGGCACAGGAAATGGAGATAGTCATTAAACCCATGATCTAGCCTATCTAGTTCCTCAGGAAGGGCAAATAGTGGGATGTTTTCATGGTCACTCGTTTTAAATCAGAGACTTCAGAAAAATAGAGGAGGGTTTGACTCTCAGCTCTGCCATTCATCAACAGTGTGACTTTCCCAGTGCCGCTTAACCACTCTGTTCCTTGGTCTCCATTTTGGTGAAATTAAGTGATAATGCCTCTTATCTTTAAAAGGTTGATCAAAGGTCACTAAAGAAAATAGAACCTTTTTGTTTTCAAAAATATAGTTATTTTTCAAAAAGCATATGCTTTTATTCAAGCATGAAATGGGTTTAACATTGTTACTTTGAATGAATAAATACATTTAAAAGTCGTTAGCATTATTTTTTAATTTTCAAATACTGGCACACATAAGCCACCTAAGCAAAGCTTTTTGGGACCTTCAGAACAACAAGTCTGAGAACAACTGTTTTAGTAGAATTCAGGAAGGCAGCCATAAATCTGCTTCATACAGTGTCATGAGCTGACTTTCAAAACATCAAACTCTCTCTCACCATTTGTCTCCAAAAAGTACAACACAATAATGAGTCAGAATGCAAAATGTCACCTGCATTGCAAAGTGGTGAGATCAGGTCTATTATATCCCTCACGTCTGTGCGTAGCCTACATGAAGGCTCAGAGGATCCATCCATCCTCCTCAGTTAGTGAGAAGGAGGCATGAGAGTGTGTATACACTATTTCAGTGGCATTTTCCCCTCAAATTTTTTCACTCAATGATGCCATTCTAGAATTTTCATTTGTCATGCAACTTATCACTCCATATCACTGCATAGTGTTCTACAGTGCTTTGTAAAGTGGCATTATTATTCCATTGCATGTATGGATATATGTATGTTTGTATTTTGCCCCATGTTGTATCATAAGCATCCTTTTCAAAAGTAAATGTAATACCTCTCTGTTCTGAGGAATCACAGGAATGTGTCACCTGCTGACCAGAGCTGGTATTCTGCACAATGAGAATGAAAAAGAAACACACCCAGGACACTAGGGCAACTAAAGACAAGGTTCACAGGCAAGACTCTCCAGCCCATGGAATATTTCACCATCACCTAATGACAATGCTAGCCTCTATGTCTAACTGTCTCCCTCTCAAAAGAGTATGCTGTGTAAAACACAATGGCATACATTATTTCCATCTCTTTTTTCCCCCCTCATCATAGGAAAGCTGATTGAAAATTCTAAGAATTGGTTGAGCATTTCAGTGTAAACACGAGTGTCTATTTCTCCAAGTTTTTATTCTATCCATACATATATTTTATTATTTTTTATTGAAGTATAGTTGACCTGCAATGTAATATTAGTTTCAGGTGTACAATATAGTGATTCAATATTCTTAGAGAAAGTTATTATAAAATATTGGTTATATTCCCTGTGCTATACATTACATCCTTGTAGCTTATTTATTTTATATGTAGTAGTTTGTACCTCTTAACCCCCTTCCCCTATCTTGCCCCTCCCCACCCCTCTCCCTAATGGTCATCACTAGTTTGTTCTCTGTATCTATGAGTCTGGTTCTGTTTTGTTATATTCATTCATTTGTTTTATTTTTCATCTTCCACATATAAGAGAAAACATACAGTATTTAGTAAAGGAGCTGTGGTATATATTTACAATGGAATATTACTCAGCCATAAAAAATAATTTTAATTTTGCCATTTACAACAACATGGAAAGACCTGGCAGTTATTATGTTTAGTGTAATCATACCAAGAAAGACAAATATGATATCCATACGTATATTTTTATAAACTCTATGAATAGCTTTTTAAAACAATTCCATAGCATATTTTCACAACCCTTGGAAGTCTCACTTATCTACATCTTAATATGAATCACTTTGACGGGGCACATTCCACAAACCCCAGAAATAATAATTTGAGTTATTTTTCTATCAAAAGAGTAACATATTCTTAAGATAAACAATTGATATGAAAATCTCTTCAGTAAAACCATTAAACTGCCCTGTTGCTACCGAATTCAGCTTCTGCTGCTCACCACTTAAAAGGCAATACTCAAGAGACAGTGTTGGTTAGAAATGAAAGGTTGCTTTATTCAGGAGGCCGGCAACCTGGGGAGAAAGCAGACTCATGTCCAAAAACCAACTCCAAAGATTCTGATTGACCATGAAAGTTTTTAAAGGGAGAAAGGGAAGTTAATCATTTGGGGAGGAGGTTCATTATCTTCCACTCTTTGCAGGCTTTCTTCTGATTGGTTGGTGGTGAGGTAACAAGGTGGTATTCTAGGAATCTTATGCTCAGCCAAAGTTACCATCTTCTACCTGGGTGGGGGCCTTAGTTCCTGCAGAAGAACTCAAAGATATTGATATGTATATCCCTTGAGGAGGAACCAGGACCCTGCCCTATTGCTGCACTACTGTTCCTTAACTGTTCCTCCTTTGTTTCTGCATTCCCTCCCTTCTGTCCCAAATCAAAGGGAGAATCTGGAAGCCCAGTCCCCCTCCTGCAAATTGCTGAAATCAGAAATCTACTATATAACAGATTAGACACAGTGAAGGAAGAAATAATGAAATGCATGTTAGTTAAGATTTAAAAGTACAGATGAAGCAAGAGAGAAAATGCAAAAAAAACAATATAAAAGACAGGAGACCAAATGTGATTTCAAAGAGATATGTAACTATATTTGGAGAAGGATACGGAGACAGGTATGGGAAGAAGCAATATTTGAAGAGAAAAATGACAAAGAATCCCCCCCGCAGATTATGGGAGATACTCAAACAGCAGATCCAAGAAGTAGTCATGAAAAGCAAAGGCAGGATCCAGTCAGAAACATACGTTTATCAGGCAGGCTGAGGTCGGATTTCTGTTTAGAAACCACACATTTATAAGAATAAGAATTCAACAGAGGGAATTACTTAAATAGGCTAGTGATATCTAAATAGACAAATAGGAATACTAATGTTATACAGAGATAGGAAGAATAGGGAGGAATTTCCACTTCTAGGGAAGGGCAAACCAAGGGGATATGAGGTGCCTGAGAATCAAAAAAGGAGGAAGACAGGTCCCTAACTGCTGGGACCCAGACTTCTAAGGAAAGGGGGATGCGCAGCTAATGGTGACTCTTAAAGGGGCTCTGAGAAGTGACCCCACAAGCCTGAGAACTTATCTCTGAGGAAGGAGAGATGCTTGGCTGGTGCTGAGCCTTAGGACCTCAGAAGAGGCTTCATGAGTGCTAGAACTCAGATGTAAAGGGGAAAGCGGAACTAGCTTCCTGATGCTGCTAAATCCTCTGAGGAGGTGTAATGTCCAATATCCTTGGAATTAGAAGAATATGCAAACCTGTCCTTACTGCCCCTACTGAAACCATTGCTGGGTGAAGGGACTTTGTTGGGTGACACTGATAGCAAAAGGAAGCAGAAAGGAAGTGCAACCTGCTTCTCTCTCCCCTCAATTTCCTGTCTCCCTGTGGTGTTCTCAAATATCAGATCAAAATGGGAGGCAGGTGGTAAAGGACAAACAGGGCTATCAGAATCCTGGTCACAGAACCTGTGCACACTCTAAGGAATGTTGATTAAGAGACTCAGATCTCCCTCACCTACCATATGCTTCTGCTTAAAGCACCTTTCATGCAAGGAAGGCAACAATGCAGTGGTGGAATGAAAAGGGACGGATTCCTGTGGGCTCACAGAGGCTCAGGGTGAGCTGGGCCTTTAAGGCCTCCAGGGAAGCTGAAGACCTTGATCACTCATTGGACGATGGTGCAGTCAATCCTTGGCTGCTGGCAAATGAGCTTAGAGCTGGCGCTGGAGGAAGTGGCCCTTCGTTGACCCTTCTAAAGCCCACCTCCCGTCGCCAGCCAGTCAGGCACTTTCCCGCCCTGTCCACAGTGGCCCCTGCCCAGCCTCGGTGGGGCGCTCCACGGGATGCCCCTCTGCCCTTCCCATGGTGGGGTCCACAGAGGCATCTTCGCCGACTCCTCTCACCTGTGCAGCCGGCTTCTCTGCAGCCCCCAACCCGTCCCAGAGGCCCTACTGCCAACAGCATCCCCTCCCTCAGCAACACTCAGCCCGGCGGTCGCCATCTTTCCCGCAGTCATCACTGCGGCCCGATCCGTGTCTGGCGCGCCCCTCCTGCCATGTCTGCCACAGAGGAGCGCGGGCCAATTCCAGGTGACCAGGACGGAGCTGGTGGCGGGGCGGGTGGTGACCCCAGTCCCCTCGGGGTCCGAGCATCTCCTTTGGGAGGGATGGATGGATTCGAGGGGGCCACGGCCCTTCTGGCCTCCCTGGGGCTCTCCAGAGCCCTTGACGGGAAGGATGGTGGGCAGGAGGCCGCCCAGGCCACAGTGGAAGAAGACTGGGATGTAGAGATGGTGGAGGACGAGGACGAGGACGAGGAAGAGTTTGAATTAGACATCGAGGACCAGGAGGAGGATGAGTACCAGTAAGGAGAGGGGGAACGAAACTGAGGAAGAGGTCGAGGAGGACGAAGAGACAGAAGAGGAGGACGAGAATGGGCAAGAGGGTGTGGGAGTGGTCGCGGGCCATGGAGCCCCCGCAGCGCAGTTTCAGTCCCTGCTCCGGGATGTGGTCCATTGCCTTCTGCAGCGCAGCCACTACAACGACCGTGTCCTGGTCGGGCCCCACACTGGTCACGTGGTGGTCAGGCGCTGCTCTTGGGAGCCCAGGGAACCGGGAGAGAGAGGGGACCAGATGCTGGAAGGCGAGTACCAGGCAGAGGGCACCCCGCCCTGGAAGTCGCGGGAACCTGCAGAGGGGGCAGCATCCTAGAAGGCAGAGGAACCGGCGGCGGTGGCAGCGGAGGCCGAGTTCTGGGCGGGCGAGGTCCTGGCTGATGCCTCCGAGTCCTGGGAGGCTGGGGCGTGTGGACCCGACGATGGGGCCGAAGCTGGCGAGGGGCGGCCCAGTCCTCAGGCCCTTGCAGCCCCTGCTGGGGCATCAGCCTCAAAGGCAGGCCTCGCTCATCACTGGCCTCTGGCGGTTGAAGCAGTGGGTCAAAGCTCTCAAAAACCTTCAGGCACGATATGCACAAGTTGAAGCCCAATTCTCTAAAGACCTTTAGGATCTTGAGAAAAAGTATGCTGCCTTCTATCAACCTCTGTTTGATAAGAGAGCTGACATCAATGCAATTCATGAGCCCAAAGAAGGCGAATGTCAGTGGCAAGTCGGTGTTCAGGAAGGAGCTTGGGAGGAAATGGAAAGAGAGCCTGAAGGAAAGGGGCAAAACAAGGGCGTACCTCACTTTTGGTTGATGGCTTTTAAAAATGTAAAGATTCTCAGTAGTGTGATCTGGGGAAGTAATGAACTTGTACTGGAGCACCTGAAAGATGTAAAAATAAGATTTTCAGGGGTCGAGGAACCCACGAGCTTCACTGTAGAATTACTCTTTTTAAGTCAAATGAATACTTTTTCAACAAAGTTCTGACGAAATCATACCACATGTGATCAGACCCAGATGATTCTGATCCCTTCTTCTCCAAAGGGCCAGAAATAATCAACAGCACAGGGTGTGAGATCTACTGGAATGACAGGAAAAACCTCACCGTGAAAACTCTGAAGCTGCAGAAATGTGAGGGCCCTGGAAGTGTTGTACTGACCACTAGGAAGGTGCCCAGCTCTTCTTTCTTCACCTACTTCTACCCTCCTGATTCTCCGGAGAGTAGAGTTCTGGATGTCGCCACTGTTTATAAGTTGGGCTATTTTTTCCATGAAATTCTGGTCCCAAAGTCCGTATTATTCTTCACAAATGAAGCAAGTGATTATCAGTATGAAAACTCTGATGAAGAGGTCCAAGGTGCTGCAGGTGAGGAGGAGGACAGCAATGAAGAACCAGAAGAAGGACCTGAAAAGGATCCGGACCCAGCAGAGGGCAGCTCTGGAGAACCCAGGTATCTATGTGCAGCTGAGTATCACCCAGTCGTTCCTGACATATGCCTGTTGTGATATGTTTTTTAAATTTCTCCACAAAGTAAATAATAATGAAAAATTGGTAGAGTCTAGTTTAAAAACAGCTTAATGTTAATGATACTTGTGTGCTAGCTAATATAGGACACAGCATGTTCTGCAGTGTGCTTCATTCACAGCTACAGGTCCTTTGAGCTGTAGCTGTAAGACGTCTGCAGGTGGGAAATTTATCAGACTGGGTAGCCAAGACCACTGTTTGTCTGGAACACAGTTACGAGAACAAGTGGCTAAAGTTACTGGAACATACACTAGCTGGGCCCCCCTCATCACTGAGCTACAGAAATACGGTCTCTTGTGCTAACCAGGGGAAAATGCCTTTGAGAATGTGACTACTGACAAAGATGTAATAAGTACAAATTTTCAAGTGGGAGCACATTTAACGATTGCTACCGAACTATTTGTTCAGTTGTGAGTTTTTATATTTCATGGGACAGTCAAAAGAAAAGAATATTAGTCATGATGAGATTGTTGTTCATCCCTGAATTGGTAATTAAGTCAACTTATAACTCACCTATCCTTTCCTCTCCTTCCTCCATTGCTTTTTCCTCTCTTTCTCCTCTTCCTTTTACAGACATGGAAACTGAGGTTCTGGGACATTAAGAGTGTGATGGATGGGTAGAGCACAGGCTTGTAAGGTGGAAAGACTTAGTAAATAAGTCTCTCTCAAGAAAAACAGCAACAGCAAAGCAGGCGTTTTTGCTGTTTGGCAAGTGGGAGAGGACGTTGGTATGAGGAGTGCGAGATTGATGACTTATCCAGAGATCTGTGTAGCGAGAGGAAAATGTGTTGATTTCTCTTGTTGATACAACAGGCCTAGGTAGGATTGACTATTTTCTTAGATTTAGAAAGTCACTGTTGCATGTTATTGGTTTACAATTGTTAATTGGCTTTTATTCCATCCCACAGTTGTCAGGCATAGAGAGACACGATGGAGAAAGAAACAATGAATTTGTTCTTCATGGATTTGAGATTTTCTGCTTCTCAGTAGCCAGTGGGAATTTTATCAACACTGGTTTTGTTCGAGATTTCATCATGCGAAAAGTGTTATCCACCGACATCTGACGTTTCTCTTACATTTGTCAGATATATTTGACAGCATTTGTTCATGTTAAAAATAAAAGCTTGTGACCACCTGGAGGGGTGGGATAGGGAGGGTGGGAGGGAGGGAGATGCAAGAGAGAAGAGATATGGGAACATATGTATATGTAAAACTGATTCACTTTGTTATAAAGCAGAAACTAACACACCATTGTAAAGCAATTATACTCCAATAAAGATGTAAAACAATAAAAGCTTGCTAGCAGTGGATATGCTGCAGATTGTTTAGCTCTATAACACTGATGCACATCTATCCTTGTATCTTTTATTTTTGTTTTGGCCTACCTTACTGTCATTGAAACCATTTTTAAAGTTCTTTTATTGCAGCCACAAATTAATTGAAATATCCATTGATGAACAATTTATATGAAGAGAGAGATGGAGGTCTAGCCTCTACTTCACTTTATTGAAAGGAACCGATGGATGACCAAGCTTATCTGGAGACCAGATGGGCTGCCCCAGACCAGTGGCATCAGCATCACCTGGGAACTTGTTAGAAAGTACAAATTCTCAGGCCCCACTCCAGATTTACTGAGTCAGAAATTCTAAAGGTGGGCCAGCTATCAGAGTTTTACATGTCCTACAGGTGACTCTGAAGCACACTAAAGTTTGAGCATCACTGGTTGAGAGCAGTGATGGGCACGGGGCGTGGGACGGATATTGTGAGGGACTGAGCTCCTCGTGTGGTAAGACCAGTGTTTATTCAGTGACTTGACACTACTTCAGCTAAACTGAATAGGACATTAAAGGCTGGAGTGTGGATGAGACTAGAATCGTCAAGGTCCTGGGACACAGAAAGACCTCCCAGTGGGGCAAGGATTGGATGGTGGCAGTGGAAAAAATGGATGAGGGAACAAACTAGTTTCAGAAGGACAGAACCATTATGATAACATGAATATGAAGTTTAAACAACATGCCAGACAATCATATTGATTATGGATACATATATGTAGTAAAAGGCATGCATGGAAGGAATGCATGCATATGTAGCATGTAGAAAGGCATGTATGAGGATGATAAACCCCTTGCTTAGGATAGTGGTTATGTCATGTGGAGAGGGAGAGAGGAAAATTCAACTGGGAAGTGTTACTCTTAGGTTCCTAGGGCTGCCATAAGAAATTACCACAAAGTAGGTGGCTTAAAACACCATAAAATTTATTCTTTCACAGTTCTAGATGCCAGAAGTATTAAAGCAAGGTGCTCTATTTGAGAATCCTCTTGCCACCTCCAATTTCTGGTGGCTCTTGGCACTCCTTGGCTTGTGGCACAGTAACTCCAGTCTCTGCCTCTGTCTTCACATGACCTTCCCTGTCCCTGTGTCTGAAATCTCCCTCTCCTTTCTCTTATAAGGACACCACTCAGTCCATTTAGGGCCCATCCCAAATCCAGGGTGACTCCATTAAATTAGATACCTAATGTAATTACAACTACGAACACCCGATTTCCAAATAAGGTCACATTTACAGGTACCAGGGATCTGGACTTGGGCATATCTTCCTGCAGGACACATTTATGTACAAGGCTTCAGCTGTATCTGAAATGTTATATTTCTAAAGTTGGGTGGTGGGTACGTGGATGTAATATTCTTTATACCATTGTGTAGGTCTGAAATATTTCTTGACCAAAAACAAAATCAAGCACGTAAGAAAAGAAGAACATGGGACTAAGAAATGGAAGCTATTTAAGGGGGAAAATATGAAGTTGTAATTGACCAGAATACAGGATCAGAGAAGGAGAAAGGCCAGGGGGTCGAGGGTAGACCTCCTTTATGCGTTTTGGTAAGGCTGTGTAGGTGCTCTCTAGGTCTCTTAGTACCCCCTTCTTTCATATTCTATGGTAGCACATCTCGTATCCTTATGTATTTTCATATTCTTATATATTTGTGTCTATCTCCACCCCTCAACCCCCGGGATGTGAGCTTCTCAATGATTGGGATCTTAAAGGGATTTATTCCTCTCTGTCTCCCAAAGCACGTAGGACTGTGTTTTCTTAGTATGTGCTCCATAAATGACCACTAAAATAAAGTTAATGCAGTGCATCCATCGTCCTCTTTTTGTCATCAGTGGTAACACTTTAAAGTGTATTCTCACATAGTAATGTGCAGTATTCCTTATGGAATGGCACAGAGCTTTTTGTCACCATTATTTAAAACAAAAGGGGAGTCCAAGTGGGAATTTATCCATGTAATGTCATTTGAAGGACCTCAAATTGTTTGTTTTTTATTTTTTATTTTTTAATGTCTTTATTGGAGTATAATTTCTTTACAATGGTGTGTTAGTTTCTGCTGTATAGCAAAGTGAATCAGCTATACATACACCTATATCCCCATATCAGCTATACATACACCTATATCCCCATATCTCCTCCCTCTTGCGTCTCCCTCCCACCCTCCCTATCCCACCCCTCTAGGTGGTCACAAAGCACTGAGCTGATCTCCCTGTGCTATGTGGCTGCTTCCCACTAGCTAGCTATTTTACATTTGGTAGTATATATAAGTCCATGACACTCTCTCACTTTGTCCCAGCTTACCCTTCCCCCTCCCCGTGTCCTCAAGTCCATTTTCTATGTGTGTGTCTTGATTCCTGTCCTGCCCCTAGGTTCTTCATAACCATTTTTTTCTTAGATTCCATATATATGTGTTAGCATACAGTATTTGTTTTTCTCTTTCTGACTTACTTCACTCTGTATGACAGACTCTAGGTCCATCCACCTCACTACAAATAACTCAGTTTCATTTCTTTTCAAGGTTGAGTAGTGAGGAGCCTCTGATTGCCTGGGTTCACCTTGCCCATCAACCAGTAGTCACACACTCTCAGTAACCTCCTTCAACACAGATACACTCAGCTGGACCCTGAGTCAGGACACATTGACTCCTTCACACAAATGGGCTCAAACATTTACTCAGTCACATGAGAATGCTCATAAATTCACTCACACAGGGACACAAATATGTACACTCCGATCCTCCCATACACCCATTCATTTACACATGCACATTAACCTCAAAATAAGGAGTCTGCTAACATACACACTCACATGCAGACATACTCAGATCCACCATGAAGCTCAACCATTCACTCACATGTAAATAAAACTCACACTCCCATTCATGGTTATGTTACACTCATGTAAGAATTCTCACAAGTGAAGCTCACCTGAACTTGTGTGAACCTAGTACACATGCACTGCCTCAGGTGACCATACTGATGTTCTTGCATATGTTTACAAATTTCAGTCCTACCCTTGAACACAAGCATGTACTTCGATACTCAAATATTATCACACTCACAGGCTGTCACGTGTACAGGTTCACATATCCATTCTCATGAATGGACATGCTCACGAATATGAATACACACATTCACTCGCATGAGCACATTTATAATTCACTGACTCAAAATACATGAGCATTATTATACATGTACTCATGCACATGAGCAGGATCACAAAATCACAAAACACACTCATTATGCTTATACACAATCACAAATTCACTAACCATGCAAACTATCAATGTCACAAACTGGAATATGTTCACATATTCACTTGCATATGAAGATGCTCACATTGTCCAAGAAGACCACAGACTTACTCAATACATAAAAACACATTCATACACACACACATTCACAGATTACCTACCTTACTCAAATACGTTCACACATTAACGAGGTCACACATGCACATACACACAAATTATATGTGAACATGCATGCATGTACATACAGTAGCCCTCATACAGATGGTCACACACAGATACCCACTTTGAACACATATTTACAGAGTAACTTACCATCAGCCACCAACAGACTCACACATATTGTACATTGTCATACACAGAAATGCTCACATAGATACATACACTCATACATATACTCACTAAAAAAACACATCCCCTCTTAAACATGCTCACAGATTCCCTCACATACACAGACAGAGATCTATGGACAGGCATGCATTTACATATTCTTTCACCAAAACATGCTCAAATATTCATCTAATCACATGAACAGGTTCACAAATTTACTGCCATAGGGACACAAATATATAGGCTCAGATGTTCCCACTCATCTGTTCACTTTCACCAACCTATTAACAAAATCTCAAGCTGGAACATGCTCCCATAGACACTTTCACACAGAGATGCTCACACTTACCAAGAAGTTTAAACATTCATTCATATATAGATATACTCAATTACACACACATGCACATGATCGCCAATCACTCAGATAATATATCCACATATTAAGAAGCTCAAACAAATGAACATGGTACACATTTACTCACACAGATACACTATCATACATGCTCATAAATTCACACAACGGAACACACACATTTACTTCAACATTCAAATATTGTCACACTACCACACTGTCATGTACAGTTCAGTTACTTACTCTCGTGAATGAGCATGCTCACCTAAATATACAAACTCATGTTCACTCACAGTAACACTCTTACAGTTCACTCACTAAAAATACCCGAAATGACAAATTTACTAATTCACATGGACATATATACATTCAAACCCTAGGGCATGCATACACATTCACTCATTAGCACAAACATGCCCACACCTCATTCACTCACATGAGCATTGTCACCCATTCACACACAATCATGGTCAATAATTAACTTACAAGACATTTAATACTTTTACACACACACATACACATTCACTTCCCCATACAAATTGTCAGTGTCACAAACACTAAAATGCTTACATAGTCACTGGCACAGGAACATGCTCTCACTCACCAAAAAGTGCACACGTTCACTTCCTCAGATAAAATACTTACATCCACTCAACAAACATACACTCATAGGCACACATTACCTTACTGAAATAAACACACACATTAACAAGATCACATAAAAACATATTCATTACACATGATCACTCTAACATACATGCAAATGTTCACAAACTCCTGCAGATGAGTGCAAAAGATAACTAAATGTGAATTTACACACAATGTAACACCCTTGCCCATAAGCCCACTCACGTGTAAATTGTCACACACATTCTCCCATACGTACACATGTTGAAACATTCACACACTCACTAAACATGTTCATGCATTCACTCACACAAACTTGTCCAGAAATTTACACATATATGTAGGCACACTCAGATATTCTCACCATGCAGACACTAACTCATCACTGAATCACAGAAGCATGCTTGCAGTTCACACTTAGAACACAAATATGTACATTTAGATGTTGCGCTCACCCTTTCCCCTGTACGTGCACGTTAGCATGTTCACAATGAAGAAGGTGATCACCTATTCACACACACACTAACTAGTGTGAAATATACTCACACTAACCATGAATCTCAAGCTTTCACTCATATGTGTATATACTCACCTGTAGTCACACTCAGATGTTCATGTTTCACACAATATACTCACATGAACAAGCTGAAACAAACGTACATGATACACATTCATATACTCAAACCAACGTGCTATTGTGCAAACATGCTCAAGTTCAGGCATATGCATGAATGCACAAATATTTCATTACTCAAATATTGTCACATTTACACTCATGTACAAATTGACATAATCGCTCACAAATATACATGCTCATGTATATGTGCACACCCTCACACACATTGGTACACTTATAATTCACTCACTGAAATGACATATTTAGCTTCACATGTGGACATACATATACTCACTGGCTCACACATTCACTCACTCAAACATGCACTCACACTTCACTTACATGAGGATTACCATATACATTTGGTCACACAAATGAGCATGATCACAAATTTACTTACAGCATACTCATCATATTTATATGCAAACAGTCACACATTCACTTACCCATATTGTCACAAACAGGAATTAACTCACGTAGACACATCAAAACAAACATGCTCATACCTACCAAGAAGCTGACAAGTTACCTCAAACTCAGAAAAAAGTACACTCACACACATACTTCCATACATTTCCTTATACAAGTATACTTACATTCACATATCACACAAAAACACACATACACAATCATCACATAGGAATATGCTGACATGCACTCAGATGCTCACCAATTCACTCATACAGATGAGTACACACTAAATATTCACTTAAACATACAGATTTCTTCACAACAAGACCCACTCAGCCATGAAAAGTCTTGCATATACTCAGTAATGTACATTCACCTAGTAACAAGATGCTTTCACACATTAACTCCTAAGAACATGCTCATGAATTCACTCATACATAAACACTCTCAGATGCACACATACACACACTGACATATTCACTGCACATAAACCTGCTCAAGCAGTCATTCAATTGCGTGAGCATGCTGACAGTTTCATGCACCTTGAGACATATATTCATGTTCCAACACACGCATTCACTTTTCATGCACCTTAACATGCTCACAATCAGGAACCTACATATACACTTGCACATAAACATGATCACACTCATCACAAAGCCCCAGCATTCACTCACATAAACTCACAAACATACTCCCATGCTCACATTCCACTCCTACAGCGTACTCACACTTTAACAAGCTCACATAAATAAACACAATAAACCTTCACACCTACATGAATATGCTGTCATTCATGAACATGCTCACAAATTCACAAATACACATGCACACAGAAATACTTTTTCAATAAATTCAAACATTTCAAGTATAATCACACTTGAAGACATGTAAAAGTTCATATATTCATGCTCACAATGTGCATGCTCACATATATACACACGATTGTGTTAACACATGTCGTGTTGACTCATGCAAATGAACATACTGACTAAAAACTCAATACTACACATTCACATTCACACCATATGCTCGCACATTTACTCAGATATGCTCACAACTTCACTCATTGCCATGAGCATGGTCAGACATTGACTCCCTCACTTGAACATGCTCACAATTTCACTGATGTACATACTCAGAGATGCTCATACAAACACACTGATACATTCACTCCATAAAAATGAGCTGACACCTTCACTCAATCGCATACCATGATTACCAGTTCTCTCACAGGGATACACAAAAATATACTCTCCAGTGCTCCCATTTAGCCACACATATTAACATGCTCACCATCAGGAACATGCTCATGTATGCTCTTGCACACAAATATGCTCGTGCTCACCACAAAGCTCACGTGTTCATTAATCCATAAGCTCATATGAACTCAGTCATGTGCTCACATTTCACCCACACAGTATACATGCATGAATGTGAGCATACAAAATGAGCATAGTATACATTCATACACGCCCGTGAACATGCTTTCATCCAAGCATATGGTCACAAGGTAGTGCATACACATGAACACCAACAAACATTTACTTGACCACTCAAATATTCTTCCATGAGCATACTCCAAGACACGTACAAATTCACATAATCACTTTCAAAAATGTGCATCCTCACATATAGGCACAGGATCACACACTGACTGACCAACATTAACATGAGTGTAGTTTACTTATTGCAGTGAACATCATGACAAGTTCCTCACATGTGTAAACATACATACATTTGCACTCACACTCACACTTCTCTTCACTGACACAATCATGCTGACAATTCAGTGAGTCACAGGAGTGTTATCACACATTCACACAGATGAATATGATAAAAAAATTCATTCATACGCCATACATATTAGATTTAGAGTTCCACAATCACACATTCAATTTTATGCAAATTCTCATTGTCTCAAACGGAAACATGCTTACACATTCACTTGCACAGAAATCTTACAGTCAATAAGAATCTCACAAACTCTTACAACACGTAAAACACATTCCCTTACAACACACTTTCACACATCACCTTACTCAAATGTACTCCCACATAAACAAGATAAAAAAGAAACCCACCATATAGTCACTACACAGAAACATGCTAACGTATCTGTACATGCTCACCATCCATACATACAATGAGTGCAATGAAACATCACTTGAAAAATGCTTGCTCACAATGAAGCAGCACAAGCAGGCTCACACATACACTTACACAGAGAAATACATATATACACACACTCACACATTCATTACAAAACAAGTTTAAGCATTCACACATTGAAATATGCCCACAAAGTCACTCATATTCAAAGACATACACTCAAACACACAGAATGACACATTCACCCACACAACGTGGTGACATTCACTCAGCTACATGACCATGCCCACATTCATTCACACAGAGGCTGCCACTCAGACATTCATTTACACATGCCGATTAACATTGAGAAGATCAGCATCATGCTTGTAAGAACCCTCACACAAAAACATGCTCACATCCACTATGAAACATACGCTTTAAAACACACATATGTCAACTTTCAAATGCCATCCTAACACACCGTCACATGTATAAGTTTACACATTCATTCTCACGAGTGTACATGCTTACATAGATTCACACGCTCAAACATTCCCTCACTTCTATTAACATGCTTATAGTTCACTCACTCAAATGCACATACAAACTGGCTCACACACATACCCATACTAACATATCCACACTCAGATCCTCAAACATTCCCACAAAGTAACTCGTACCACACTCACATAAGCATAATCACATACTCACTTATACACACGAAAGTGATTACAAATTCCCTCACATTCTAGACACATTCATTGCATGTATATGCACACACTCACACATTTACTTTTCCATGCAAATTATCATTGTCAGAAACACAGCATGCTTACAGACTCACTAGCTTAAGAACATACACTAAGAATCTCACCCATTTGCTCAGTTACATAAAATCACATTCACTCACACACGCTCTCAGAGTAGCTTATTCAAATATAGCTGTACATTATCAAGATCACATGAAAACCACCTGCTCATACCCACTAATATGCTAATAGGATTGCACATGCTAACAAATGGACACATAGAGAAGAGAACACAAATATTCACTTTGTAAACACAAATTAACACTTAAGAACACAGTCACCCATGAGCAGGCTCACACTTAAACTGTCGTAGGAGACATGCTTGAGTACATAAACATGATCACACAGTCACTCACAAAACATACTCATTCAAACATGCCCACAGAGTTGCTCACGTTCAAAGACACAGAAACATTCATGCATACTGACACATTCATTCCTTTGCACAAACGTACTCAAACAGTCACTCAATCACATGAGCATACCCACAAATTCATTCACACAGGGACTCAAACATATACTAAGATGCTCCCACTAACACATTCACTTATACATGCACATTAATATTGTGAAAATCAGGAACATGCTCCCATGGACACTTACACATAAATGTGCTCACTTCTATATGAAGGTCAAATAGTCACTCACAGAAGAAAATACACTCACATGCACTTACACTCATGTTCGTATTTCACTCGCAGAAATACACTGAACGAATCAACTCACAGTAATAAACTATACATATTCACTAACTCAGAGAAACATGATAACAGCTGTGCACATGGTCACAAATTTAAACATACATTTGAACACAGAAACATGTCAGCATACACAGATGTACAGATTCACATATTCACTCTAAAGAAGATAAATGCTCACATATAAGCATGGTTACACATATACTCACATTACCACTTCCATTCACTATGCAAAAGCATATAGTGACAAATTTACTGACATCCATACACATGCTAACATACATTCACACCCAAATGTTCATACTTTCACACACTCACAAAAAGTTTCCCATACCTCACTCACTCTCATGAGCTTAATTATATATTCATTCACTCATGAAAGTGATTACAGATTAACTCACCTGCAGATATGCTCATTGCAGTTATAAACACCCACTCACCCATGCAAATTATTATTGTCACTAACAGTAACAACTCATATATTCACTTGCACACAAATATGGTCACACCAAGCTCACAAATTCACTCAGTTACACTACATAACCATAGTTACATTCACTCGCTCACATGCTCACAAATTACTTTATTCAAATATATTCACTCAGTTATGAGATCACTTGAAAAACAAACTCACTGACTCAGAACTCAGCATTATACTAACCTGCATTCACATGCTTATAAATTTATGTATACAGATGAGCACACATAAATGTTCACTTTAAGTGTGCAAATTTACAGCCAGGAAATTACTCTTGCCCCTAAACCGTCTCACACATAGACTGTTGCACACAGATATCCTGACTTACATACAGGTACACATTCACTTACAAAGCACACCAAATATTCACAAACTCAAACTCAAAAATTCACTCACGTTCAAAAACACGTATGCATTTACACTCACACACTGACACATTCAGTGTTTCACACAAACATGCTCCAACATGCATTCAATCAAATGACCATGCTCACAAATTCTCTCGAACTGGGATACAAATACATACAGTCAGATGCTCCCACTCACACCTTCACTTACACATGTCATTCACAGTCTTAACATGCAGAATATGCTCACACGGATGCATGAACACAGACATGCTCACATCCACCTTGGAGCTCAAACATTTACTCACAGAAAATACACTCACATGTCCTTCTGTGTACACACCCATATTTTACACGAATGCTCACACTACATTAACTAGCTCAAACAGTTAATCTGATACTTATTCCCTAACATGCTAACATCCATACACATGGTCACAAATAAAAAGATGCACTTGAACACACACAAACATGTACATCAACAGAAATATTGTCTCAGATCTACATGTTCATATATTCACTGTTGTGAGTGGACCAGCTCAGATATATGCATACTTTCAAACATTCATTCACTAATATTAACATGCTTAAAATTCACTACTCAAACACATGTAGTGACAAATTTACTTACACATATACACATATATTCACCTTCAGACACTCAGGCATTTATATACTTACCCAAAATTTCCCACATCACACTTGTGAGCAAATACACACCTTCACTTATACACACAAGAGTGATTACAAATTCGCTCACATTCCAGACATGCTCCTTGTGTGTAAATGCACAAACCTACACATTTATTTACTCATGCAAATTTTTGGTCATAAATATTAACATAGTCACAAATATAATTGCACACAAACATGCTCACACTGACTTAGAAGCTCACAAATTCACTCATTTATATAAAAACTCCTACATTTACTCACACATGTGGACATGAATTACCTTATTCCAATATACAGTTGCCCCTTGAACAACACGAGTTTCACTTGTGTGGGTCCACTCCTGTGCAGATTTTTTTCAATAAATATACAGTTAGCCCTCTGTATCGATGGGTTTTGCTTTCACAGGTTTAACCAGCTGCTTATCACGTGCTATGTTTTTGACCCACAGTCAGTTGAGTCCGAGAATGCAGACTACGGGGATAGAGAGGGCTGACTATGGGACTTGGACACTCTCAGATTTTGGTATCCTTGGTGGGTCCTGGAATCAGTCCCCCGTGAATAGTGAGCAACTACTGTAGTCATATATTAACAAGGTCACAAGAAAACATACTTGCTCATCCACTATACATGAATATGCTAACATGATTCGCAGGCTTACAAGTTCATTTATACAGATGAGCATACAAAAGTGTTCACTTTAAGCATGCCAGTTTAGATCCAAGAGACCACTCTCACCCATGAACAGGCTCACCTACACACTGTCACAGACAGATGTGCTCACATACATACACTCACACATTCACTCACTCACAAAACACTTAAACTCTCAGACATTCTCAAACTTTCCCACCAATTCACTCCCACTCACAGACACACATACCTTCACACGTACATACTGACATTCACTCCTTCACACAAACGTGCTCAAACACTCAATCACATGACCATGCCAAGATGCTCATTCACAAAGGGACACAAATGCATACATTCAGAAGCTCCCACTCACACATTCACTTACACATGCACATTTTCACTCTTAAAATCAGGAACATGTTCACATAGATATTCACATACAAACACACTCACATCCTCCATGAAGCTCAAAATATCCACTCAAAGAAGAAACTACATTCATACGCACTTCCACTCATGTTTATTCATGTTTCACTTACACAAATATACTCACCTGTGAACTAGCTCACCACAATGAACCTGATACACGTTCACTTACTCATACAAACATGCTAACCCCCATGCATATGGCTGCAAATTCAAGGGTACACCTGAACATACATTTACAGCAGTACTCAGAGACTGAAATACTAGCACACTTTGAGATTACAAGGCCACATATTTACTCTCACAAATGCACAAGTCACATACATGCTCATTTGTTCACTCACATTATCATGCTTACAGATAACTCACTCAAACACATACTGACAAATGTACTCACACATATACACATACTAACATACATTCACACTTGGTGGCTCACAGTTCACACACACAAAGTGGCCCCACCTCATTCAGATTATCGTCATCAATCATGCACTTAGAACATAAACATGGTTACAAATCCACTCACACTCCAGGTACACTCATTTCATTTACACATGCACACATCCATTCCCTTAACCATATAAAATATCCTTGTCACAAACAGTAACATGCTTACAATCAGCAAGAAGCTCACGATTTCATTCACTCACTTAAAAAACCATTATATGCATTCCCATATACATGCTCCCTTATTCAAATATATTCACACACAAACACGAACACACAAAAAACACATTTACCCCCAACTACTCAGAATTATGCTAATCTGCCTTCACGTGCTTACAAATTCATTCGTACAAGTGAACACACTTAAATATTAATTTTAAACACAAATTTGCACCTAAGAAAACACTCTCACCCATGAACATGTTCACACTTATAATGTCACACAGATATACTTACATACAGTCACATGTTTGCACACTCCCTAAACACGCTCAGATTTGCCTACAAATTGAAATAAAAAACACATACATTCACATGCATCCACTTACACATTCACAGCCTCACATAAACATGCTGATATATTCAGTTAATTTCATGACCATACTCATATGTTTACTCACATGGAGACCCGAATATAAACACTCAGATGCTTCCCGATGCTCCCACTCACACTTTCACTTGCACATGCACATTCTTGAAATCAGGAACATGCTTACATATAGATGTACACACAGATATGCTCACATCCACCGTAAAGCTCAAACATAAGCTCACAGAAGAAATTCACTCATATGTACTCACATTCTCACATTATCTCACATGAATATGCACACACATTATCCAGCTCACTGACACACTGATCCTGACACACATTCTCTCACTCACAGGAACATAATAACATCAATATTGTCAGTAAAAAATTATGCCATATGGAGTTTAAGGCAAGGAAGGCTTTTTTCAGGACCATTGTAATAGGGGCCAGGGACTATTGCAATAGGGAAAATAAACTCAACTCCGTATACAAGACAGAGAGATGACAATTTATGGCCAACAGGGAGGGTGAGGGAGTTAGTGAATGGCAAATTACTAAAAGGAACTTAGGTATGGTGTTGGTTAATTTTCGGTGTCAATTTGATTGGACTAAAGGATGCCCAGATAGTTGGTAAAACATTTCTTGGTGTGTCTGTGAGCAGGATTCCAGAAGAGATTAGCATGTGAATTGGCAGACTTAGTAAAGAAAATTGCCTTCATCAATGCAAGTGGGCATTGATACAGTCTTTTGAGGGCCTGAATAGAACAAAAAGGCAGTGGAAGGATGAATTTTCTCTTTGCTTGAGCTGGGACATCCATATTATTCTGCTCTTAGACATCACTACTCCTAGTCTTGGACCTTTGGACTTGGACGAGGACTTGCAGCATCAGTCCCCTGATTCTTGGGCCTTCAATCTTGATCTGGGACTTTCCTGTTTGTCAGGCCTTCAGACTTAGAGTGATTTATACCACTGGCTTTCTTGGTTTTCCAGCTTACGGACAGCAGATTGTAGGACTTCTCAGCCTCCATAATCTCATGAGCCAATTACTATAATAAATCTCCTCATCTATATCTATGTCTATATCAACATCTATATCTCTATATAACAGAGAAATAGCATTAATACAAAGATATGTATATATATAGAGAGAGATATTAAATATCTGACATAGATATCTAGATATATATACCTATCATCGATATTGATCTGTAGATATAGATAGATAAGCTATCTATATACCTACCTGTTTCTTACTGGTCCTGTTTCTATGGAGAACCCTGACTAACACAAGTATGAAGGGAGGCTGGGGGGTGGAACTTGATTAGACCTCAAGAGGAGGGATGAAGAACTTAGATACGAAGGATGGGGGGATTCTTGCTAAACTGGCCTAGGAGGGTTTTTGCTAAAACTGGGCTTGGCAGGCCAAAGATAGGATCAAGCTTGAGGCCTAGTGAAGAAGAGGACTCAGAATGGCCTAAAGTTTGCTTAAGAAGGGAATTATTTTGAGTTCCCCTTCTTGTTCAAGGCAAGGAGAGGCATTCTTCTTTCCTGTGAACAATAGAAGTCCATTTCTCATTCAGTCATCTTTGGTTCATTAAGGAACAACTGAGCCATCTGCTGATGTTTGGTAGTAGAGGATATTTGCTGGATCATGCAAGGAATGAAGCATTTAATGAGCAGGATTTCTAAGAAAAGAAAAAGAAAAATTAATGTTTGTAGTGGACTATTTAAAGCCAGTTTCTGAGTCCAGAAGGACAACCCATTGAAGATGTTGGGCTTGAAGCATGTTTAAATGGTGGAGTGAGGATGGCAGTGGCAATCTGATGGATTCCCTAGTTTACAGTGGATGTTTTCTCTGATGGCATAGACATCAGATAGGTTTTGGTAAGATCATCCACAGTCATGATTATTTCGTGGAGCAGAACATGGAAGATAAAGTGAATTTCCTGAGTGGCCCACACAGCAGCAGTTCCAGGCATGAGGATCATACATGATCTGCTGCAGTGATGAGTCCTTTGAAGTTTATAGCAAGTTGTCTAACTTCAGCTCACACGGCTTCTTTAGGTCCTGTGAAGACAAAGCCAGTTACAAGAAAACCTAAATATCCAATAAGAACCTGGGTGGTCAGCTTTGAGTTCTCGGCGATGTCAAATCAGGAGGGTTGGAGAAAAATTGGAAACATTAGTTTGAAGAGTTGCAGCCAGATGTTGAAGGAAATTGGAAGAATTGAGAATTTGGTAAGGACTGACAAAATGTGTGAGATAGCAGGAGCTAGTCCAATTTACATGTAGGTAACACAACCGTGTAGTTTACAAAGAAGTGCAAACTAGCTGAAAGATAATGAACAGGACCAGAATCTCATCCCTCACAAGGGTGTGTTTTCTATTGAAATATAAAATTTCTCTCAACCGTCACCTCCTTTTTGTTTTGTTTTGCGGTACGCAGGCCTCTCACTGTTGTGGCCTCTCCCATTGCGGAGCACAGGGTCCGGACGCACAGGCCCAGCAGCCATCGCTCACAGGCCCAGCCGCTCCACGGCATGTGGGATCCTCCCGGACCGGGTCACGAACCCGTGTCCCCTGCATCGGCAGGTGGACTCTCAACCACTGCGCCACCAGGGAAGCCCCGTCATCTCCTTTTTGATCAAAGATAATCAAAGCAAGATTATTCTTGCTTATAGAGTGTGTGGTCTCATTAGATTTGGCTTGCTTATTTGCACAATTGCAACAAGAATGATAATTGACGTCATAGGCCTTTTTTAGTTTACTTTGCTGGAACTTTTCATAAGGAGTCTCACTCAGATTGGACTTTTGAAAGCCTCTCAAGGCTAGGAAGCCATGCCAAAAACTCACCACCACAATTCCCCTGCAGTACCTATAGATCTGGGTAAATTAATCTCTTCTTGAAGGCCCCCAAAATATCTAAGTTTCCTAGGCTTGCCAGGAAGTGACCTCTCCCGCTCACCTGTAAGGCTGAGAAAGCTGTAAACGAGGTGCCAGGACCATTTTGCCAAGAAGACTTCATAAGCATTGGCTCCATTAAATCACCTTTAGTTCCTTAAAACTATCTGGTCATATCTGATTATATATATTGTTCTCAACTATGATAGTCTGGGACTTCCCTGGTGGTCCAGTGGCTAACACTCTGCGCTCCAAATGCAGGGGGCCCGGGTTTGATCCCTGATCAGGGAACTAGATCCCACATGCCACAACTAAGAGTTTGCATGCCACAACTCAAGATGCCACATGCCGCAACTAAAAGACCCCACATGCCGCAGCTAAAGTTCCTGCATGCCGCAACAAAGATCCCTTGTGCCACAACTAAGACCTGGTGCAGCCAAGTCAATCAATCAATCACTATTTTTAAAAACACTGTATTCTTTAAAAACATGAGGGGCTTCCCTGGTGGCGCAGTGGTTGGGAGTCCGCCTGCCGATGCAGGGGACGCGAGTTCGTGCCCCGGTCCGGGAGGATCCCACATGCCGCGGAGCGGCTGGGTCCGTGAGCCATGGCCGCTGAGCCTGCGCGTCCGGAGCCTGTGCTCCGCAGCGGGAGAGGCCACAACAGTGAGAGGCCCGCGTACCACAAAAAAAAAAAAAAACATGATAGTCCACTCAAAGCTTTGGTCATATAATCAAATCAATTATGTTCTGTTCTAAGGAGGAAGGATTCTTATTGAACCTATGCAGTTCATTGTATTACTGTGAAAATAAGAATACTTAGTAAGAATATTCAAATTCTACAGTGATCAGGCAGGGCAAAAATGATAAATACTTCACTTCTGTTTACAGAAGTATGATCTACTAAACTGTTATGAATTTTAGATAGCTGAAGTTAGAAAAGAAAGCAGTTCTTTATATCCAGAAAACAGAACATTAAAGCATCAGCAGTAGTCCAAGCAAAAGCCATAATCGTCCTTGACCAATTCATTCAGCCCTATGTAATTCTTGTTCTGCTTGATCTTGGGTTAGCCATCTCATGAACTTATCAGCTTCTCCAGGAGAATTCTGGAAATCCTGACTCAGGCCGGTGGTACGGTCTCAAAGTTATTTAAGCAATGCCATTAGGAGTTCTGTGCCTCAAGAGTACCTGGCACAGCCCTTTCTGTGGGACTCCAAGATAGTCCCATTTTGTTGAAGATAATTACTCTGGCCTGTAGCTGATAGCAAGAGCTTTCAGGGAGGCATCAAACTAAAACAAGTGTGGATGACAAAAGAGTGAAAATGGCCATGGTAAAAGATGTGATGAAAGTTCATTATAAAAATGATGCAATTGGGCTTCCTTGGTGGCACAGTGATTGAGAGTCTGCCTGCCATTGCAGGGGACACGGGTTCGTGCCCTGGTCCAGGAAGATCCCACATGCCACGGAGCAGCTGGGCCCGTGAGCCATGGCCGCTGAGCCTGTGCGTCCGGAGCCTGTGCTCTGCAATGGGAGAGGCCACAACAGTGAGAGGTCCGTGTACTGCATTGGTTGTTTCTGTGGCATACAACATTTTAAGATACTAACTGGAATGACAGCTGATAACATTATGCTGATGGTTTCTAATTCTAAGGCAAAGCAGCACCAAGATACGTCATGGACAGCAAAGGCACTGACATTTATAGGAATTAATACAATTTCTGAAGTATTTGTATTAATAACATTTTACCCATCAAAATATAAACTAGAGAAGGTTAAGCATCTCTTCTTATTTGGCAGTGCTTCCTGTGCAGCTCAACTTATCAAATAAACCTACTTATTGTAACATCTCTCATTTACAAGGTGAAAGAACAAACTCTGGATTTTCCGCAGGCCCTCTGGGAAATATCAATGTCAGTAAGAGATGAAGAAGATTTCATTTAGGATTTGAATTTGGAAAGATCAAATATCACAAGTTGTTAGAAATGGCAAAAGATTTGTACACTTGGCTAAATAGAATCATGGGTCACTAAGAAACTATTTGGCCACCTATTTTACCAGAGTACTAATAAAAGATTTCAAAAGTAAATATTGGAAGTAATGTGATTAAAAACAGCCTTCTGTCTTTTAGAAGTAATTATCTTACAAATAAAGGACATGATAAATCAACAAGAAGCACAGGAAATTATTCTGATAAGACACAGAATCTCTGCTTTCTACGGAGATTACTTAGGAGGTAAGGAAAAACCTATTATAATCTCTTATTAAGAGCAAACCTAAGAGGGTTTTGTCTTAGCAGCTTTCAAATATACAATATAGTATTATTATATTATTATTATTATATTAACTGTAGTCGTCATGCTGTACATTACATCCCCATGACTTATTTATTTTATAACTAAGAGTTTGTACCTTTTTTATGGCTTCATAACTGTGTTTCATTTTTTAATATATTTTTATTGAAGTGTCGTTGATTTACAGTATTATGTTAGCTTCTGGTGTACAGCAAAGGGATTCACTTATA